>NC_049908.1:16527299-16768192 GCF_001411555.2 Juglans regia
TAGTGCTTTATTATTTACTGATAAAAATAGATTATAGTGCTTTATTCTCTTTCTATGAAGATAATTGAAAAACAGAAAAATATAGACATTCTATTTTGTTTTATTTTCATGAACTTTTTCTCTATCTCTTGGTTAACAGAAGTCAGTAGGGAGCTCAATATGGAAACAAAGATCTCTCAATTTTGTCGAAAGTGGCTTTTCCCCCTCCCTTACCTACCGAACTGCTTATCGTTCTCTTACTCTCCATTTTGGCTATTTCCCCCTGCCCTCCAAAACACTGCAAGGAACGAATGATATACCTTAGCATCTTAACAGTCAGGAGTCATCCATAGTGTGGCATAAATTAGCCATATTGATAACTGCTCTAATTTTTTTTTTTTTTTTAGTGAAAGTGAGTATTGTTTTTTTTTTTTTATTTCAAAACTTTTTTAGAGTTTATCCAGTTACCTTCAGATCAAGTGGAATTTCCTTGCCACATAATTAGGTGCTGCAGGGCAAGGCTAAGGAAGTCGTACGTACTGTATCAGATTAAAAGAAATATCCTGACCTGTTGTGATAGGGATGGTTAATTGGGAGACCCCATACTGAGTGATGAGTGTAGGTAGTGTATGAGATCTCACAATGCTTGGGAGGAAGAAGTTCTTGCTCTTTATAATGATTCTAATGGGGCTTCAATCTTACTATTGACTAGCTCTTTTGGACTGTGAACCTATGTGGCTTGGACCTCCTGTGGGGCATTACAAATTTTATTAAAGCCTATCCAACCAGAAGTGTGGGACTTGAGCCATGCCACCTATGATGAAATGACTCAACAAGGATGTCGGGAATTTAAAGGGGGGAGATTGTGATACCCCATACTGAGTGGTGATTGTAGGTGGTGTACGGGATTGTACATTGCTTGGTAGGGAGAAGTTTTCGCTTTTTGTAATGATTCCAATGGGTTTTGAATTATACCACTGACTAGTAATTTTGGAGTATGGACCATATATTGCTTGGGCCGCCCTTGGGGAATTACATTAATTCCTCGGCTATGCTCTTTGACCAAGCTGTCCATGCCCTGTGTAGTTTCAATATGATATGTTCACTTGTGGGAACACATTGGTGGTTTTTTTCATATGTAGGATGCAAGTCAAGTCTGGTTCTTTGTGATAGCTATTCCTTGAATGCTAGAATAGTTCTAGTTCCAATGCCAGTATTTTAATATTGTTTATACAATAATATCTCCATTTTAATATCAAACTAAGCTTGCCTGATTTGATATTTTGTAGTGAAACTAACTGTTAACCCCCACAACGAAAAAAGAAAGTATTTAACTTCTAAGTATTTTCTTGGGTCTCTTAAGTAACAACTAATCAACTTTGTTATTTTCTTTAGTACAATTCGTGAACAGCTGACAAATACTGAAGACATACGTCGTGTTAGAAAGAAAGCTCCTTGCACACTCCCTGAGATCTCAACTATTCTTAGACAATTCTTGGAGGATGAAATATTTAGTGAGCCCGTTTCTACTGGTGAGTTCCTAGTGCTAAAGATTCAATCAAGTTCATTCTTGTTTACTGACGAGCTCCTTCTTGTTGATGAAAGATGCTAGAGCTGTTTTCGCCTTAGTTTATTTATTAATTTATTTTAGCTGTTTTTGTCCGTCTCTCTGTCCTTTTTTTGGTAGCATTGTTTAACTTGAGATGGATATTGCTTAACCAGTCGCATATCTAGTTTTAAGATTTCCACTAGTCACTCTTTTGCCTGCCTGTGCCTGTTAATTATGCCGCTGATAGATATAAATGGTTACTTTTGAAATGTGGATATTCAATGTTTTGTTGTAAGAATTTCACTGAACATGGATGCATAGCGGACCCTGATTAGTTAATGAGGATTCATAGAAGACCCCAAAATAATGGGGTGAACACTTGGACAGGTTGAGTTTTTGACTAAGAATACATTTCATGAGTTCATATAGTGCAGCTTCTGTTTCAAGATCTTTGAACTCATTTATTTTGATTTTGTTGTTATGTTGATTTTGTTAGTTTTAAGCGACTAATTGAGATCTGCTTATGCAATTGTTTTAACCATCAGTTTACAATGTACCTGGGGTTTTGTTGTATATCTTTCAGGTATGTCTGCTGAATTGATATTTGTGCATAGTGAGACATTTGATCTGAGCAGAACCAGGGTTTCTGAAAATGATCAAGGCAATACTTCTTTAGAAGTAGCGAAGGATATAGAATCTTCCGTTCGGCCATATGTCGCTGAAGAAAGTGGAATGAATGGAAGTTCTGAATCCGTGGTAGTGAGATGTGATGTAGACGCACAACCTGCTGACATTTCCAGTCCTAGTCAGCGGCATCAGGCCAGCAATTTTAACTTTGGGTGTCATGGAATTGATTCTCAAGGTCAGATAAAGGCAATTTCTGATGTCGAGGAGCTTAAAACTTCTCAACATGAATCCTTTGGGGAGATCACTGAAATGGAATTTGAGAGAGAGAATGTTGAAGTTGCTGAAGGCATAAATTGCTCTACTGTTAATAGGCTTGAATCATCATGTCCAACTGATCTTGTTGCCGAAGATATTTGCAACATGACAGCTGACTTAGCAGTTCGGCCAGCTCTCATTGATAAAACCAATGATGCATCTGCTTGCCTACGGATGAATGTATCATGCATGTCACCTGATAAGAAATTGGATGCTCAAACTGTCGAGGGGGATGCTTCAATGGTGGATATAAGCAATGGGAAAGTAACTGAGTCCATTGAAATTGTACAAGATAATGTAGGAATTGAAGAACATGTTCAGTCAGATTGTTTTAAACCTGCTGATGGTTTAGAAGCTTCACTTGCAAGTGAGTACAATATTCTAGCTTTTGAAAATGGTATCCAAACCTTGGAGGAAGCAGAAAATAATAAGCTAGGAGTTGTCAATGAAGAAGTAGTCCTGCCTGTGGACTTGGGTTGTGATGTTAAAGACCCTCTTATGTGGAGTGGAGAAAGTAAAATAGATTGTCCAGATTCTGTTGAACTTCCTTTGGATGTGAATAATGCTTCCCTGAATGGTCAAGTAAATGCTGGCTATCAGGAAGCTGATCCACCTAGTATCATGGATGGAGAAATCCCTGCCCTTGACTATCCTGGCAATGAAGATCGCAGTGTAAGTTGTAGACCTTATCCTTTTTTAAAGATGTCTTATGAATTGGCACTACATGGACGGTGGGTTTGATTTCATTATTTTTGTTCCATGCTCCATGTCTCTTTCTCCCTCTACTTATTTTCCCCTTCTCTAAACTCTTAGAAACTACTCCTTAACCAGAAAGATGTCAAGGAACTTCAGTTAGGTTCTAATAAGATTATAGAAACTGGTTCTAATAAAGCTAAGCATATTTCTAATGTGAATTTTGGCTTGCTTAATGAAAATTTAATCTTCCACTCATAAAAGGGAAAAAAGTGTTTTACAAAATAATTTCCAGGCATAAAAGGGAAAAAATGTTTTAGAAATGAAAACTTCAACCTCTAAAAAAGGAAAAGCAAAACTTTGACGGGTGCCATCACGAGCATCTTGCCTCCTCATCGTGACTGTCATATTCTCCGTATAACACCACCCACTTGACATTTCTGCCACACTTACGCTTGCAACCACCTAGACATTGCAACTACATTCTGTTGCCATCTTTGCATCTTGACCATCAACAGCTCAACACTGGCTCTGTCAGTGCCAAAACAGTCACCACTTTGGGAAACTTTTTGCTGACGAGCAATTCTTCCTCTTTGGAGTAAATAAAAAAATATAAAAACAATATAGTTATATCCAAACTCAACTATATGGGAATTCTTTTGTTGACAAAAAATTTTCCCTCTCGGAAGTAAATGCAACAATATCAAATTAAAAGAAAAAACTTATATACATAATCAATGAAAGGTACACAATGAGCCTCCATTTCCCATCAGCAGAATGCTTTTTCTGAGTTAATCTCCTTTCAGTCTAATCTAACTTGGATACCTATATACTATACTAAATTACACATGAATGCATAGACATGTACTTTTCTAATACACTGTCTGCCATTTATTTTGTGATTTTTTTGTTGCATAAAACGTGATCAACTGGCAATTTACTATTCCTTAATTTGGTAGTAGTTTAGTCTGCATCTGTCATGCACAACATCTTCATGTTACGAGTATGCTCTCTTATATGATAAGAGTAATTTCACAATATTATCTGAAAGTTCTGTCTTTTATTCTCTTACATATTTTAAAGAGAACCTTTGGGTACATGTTGCAGGGTTATGAAGATGTCACTCTTGAGAATGATACAGGTTCAACTTTTCTTTCTTTTGTTTGTCATTGGTGCTCAATTCTGAATTTCTATATTGTCCTAGATTTTTAGTTGTACTTTGTGATGTTTGTTGGCTGAATAAATTATGAATTTAGTAGAATACATTTTCATAAATTTGTTATGAGATTGGTGTACAGTTACCTGTGCTAGCTTTATAATTTCTAGAATCTGAAAACGGAGGAATTACTTTGACTTTTTGTTTTTCATTTGTGTTGCTGTGGGGTTAGAGAAACCTATGAATTGCTTATGGCCAGCCAGCACCTCTCTCTGTCTCATAGGGACGGTAGGGCCTAGATGTGTTTTGGGCCTCCCTTGGAGCTTTACAAGTTTATAGCAGTTTTATTGTAGAGACTTATCTTTACTGCTTGTACATTTATTTGTGCCCTGTGATTTCCCTGTTTGATATATGTTCTTTTTCCTTTCTCTTAGAATTTTTGAATGTAGATGATGATGAGGCAGTTGAAGAAGATGATGACAGTATGCCATGTGCTGAAGAAACTCGTCTTCTTGAGAACAGTGGATGGTCTTCTCGCACCAGGTATGCATCTTGTGTTTTGTTTTATGTCTTAATGCTGGGGGCAATAGTCTTCTAGACTCTGTTGCCTGTTTATATCACTAATTTTTTATGGTAGCAACAGGGTTTTTGTTCGAAGTCTAGCCAAAATATAATACTAATCATAATGGTGTATTCGGGCTTACCCACGGTGGTTACTATCTTGATTAAACTCTCGATTAGCAATGGCTTTGGAATGGGGATAGGATGTGGTGGCTAATTCTCCTGTTGGAACTTGGGAATGCAAATCCCTTTCCCCAATAGCTTGGGCAGCATGTCATGACACTGGTCTTAAGTTGTATAATAGTCTGGTTTTATGGTTTTCGCTAGGTTTTACCCCAAACCTGGATTGAATACATAGCGAGATAGGCTGATGACTGGGTTGAAGGTTCTGTAAGGAGTTCTGATAGAAGTCTTTTTGCATGCATGTTTAGATCACTGGAATCCTCCAATTATTTCTCTTCCAGTTGTGTGTACTTGGGCTATGCCTATTTCAATAAATATTTAGAAAGTTTGCCCTTGTCTACTCTTCTGATTTGAACTTGACTAGTCTCATAGACTTCCTTTATTATCCTTAAATTGCTTATGATGCCCTGAATCAGATTTCAGGCCATTCTATATCGATTGACTCCAACTTTAACAACTCAATGTTTTTTTTTTCCTTTTTTTTTTTAAAAAATTAGGGCCGTCGCCAATTATCTACAGACTTTATTTGATAAGCAAGCTGTACATGGAAGAAAGACCCTCGCCATGGACAATCTATTAGCTGGTAAAACTCGTAAGGAAGCATCAAGGATGTTTTTTGAGACACTGGTATGTTTATTATTAACCTTTCCTGGTTGAAGTTATATTTTACCTTGCTTTCATATCTTCAAAGATTTGCTGAAAAGTTTTCAGCAAAACTGTAGAAAAAATATTAAGGTATTGTGTTCTTGGTGATCCTATGTAAATACATGATGCAGATTACTAGACAATTACAAATCATATACATGATGAAATGTGGGAGTGCTTCTTATCTATAGAAGTTTTGGTATTGGAAGTCCAAACAAACGTATTTGCTTGTGTATATGCATGCAAAAGATGAAGATCTCTGCCCTTAGAAGCCATCCATCCACACTACAGACCCACTAGACTCTACTACCACTGTACCCAAGCCGAACCCAAATCCACTCCTTCCAATGCTGAGTTCATCGTTGACTTGAGGGAGAGGGAGAGGGAGAGGCTTGGGTTCTGCATCCTGGATCTGAATTCTCTACTTCTCCAACAATACAACATCTGAGTCCATATTGAAAGCTATGAAAAACAATTCCTAATCTGAATCCTTGACTAATCTATATTCTCATCGTAATTAGAACTCATTTGCTGGCTGTGCACGGATCACAAACTGGGAAATAAGGGACCCTAAATTTACAACAATCTTCTGAAGTCACAAAAATCCTTGCTGTTCATTTCTCCACTAGTGCAAAAGCTAGAGTCTAGAGAGGATGTTGAGTGAAACAACATAGTTGCGAGACCTTGCAAAAACCCTTGTCCCAAGGAAGTGTGGGTGTATTATTTTTTTTTTGGGAGTGGGTGGTTGGAGGGAGAGAGAGAGAGAACTTAAGGATCATACAATTTTAGTATATGCTACATTATTAAAAAAAGGAAAAAGAAAGAATGAGAACCATTTCTGTAGTATCAATCGACTTTTCCAGGATTAAAATTATTGAAGATTTTGAACGGTACCTGCTCAAAATGTGGGATATATTGAGTGGTGAAGTGTTATATACCTTAATCTCTCTTTTTAATATACTGTAGCTGCTGCTTGTTTTTATTTGAAGCTTGTAGCTCACTTTTTCGTTTGCATATTGAATGTATATACAGCATGCTTGCATGCATTAATGCATGATATTTATATTTGTAATTTTAGATTCTGATTTAATGTGCACTTGCATTCCTGTATGGCCTATGGGCCTCTGTATTGAAACTTGCATGATGCTTGTACGTGCTTGTGGATACTAGGGGTGGGGCAGGTCACCTGGACCCTTCCCGGTAGAGAACGGGCGGGGTGGGCAGGTTGTATAAACTTTTTTACCACACAGGCAGGTGGCAGTTGGGGTACCCACTCTCGGGTTTTCACCTGCCCACCTGCCCGCTGAGTTTACTTATATAAGGTAAAAAGAACCCTTCACCCATTTCTTCAGCTCTCCTTTGTTATCCGCCTCTTCTTCCTCTTCATTTCTTCTTTCTTCTCCTTCTCCTTCTCCTTTCTTCTCTCTTCTTCTCCACATCTCCACCCTAGACCCACAGCTGCATCTCCGTAGTCACTGAGACCCATGGTCTCAAGTCTGTGTACATTGAGATTCATGGTCTACGGTCAGAACTGTGGTTGTGGGCAGATTCTCAGATCCGTTTTGGATGGTTAATGCGATTTTTGGATTGGATGACTTGTGCTACAATTTTTATGAATTGATGGGGTGACCGGATGATGTGTTGCCAATCTGTCTGCCCGTTCAACAGGGAAGGGTGAGAGCAGCCCGGGGGGGGGGGGGCTATGTGCCCTTATAAGGCGGGTAGCAGCCCTAGCGGATACCTCTGGTAGAGAAAGGAGCTTTGTAGATTTCTTATGTGGAATGAAAAGGTGGTTTCAAAGCCAGAGTTTATAAAATGGAATGTTTCTTTGACAAAAGTGGGTGACATGGCAGGTTGGTTGCCATTAGAAGCTGTATATTGCCCCCTAAGCAATGAGTGTCACTGTCTAGTTTTGATGGTTAGTTCTACTTTGATTGTTTGCTAAATTCTACTTACCTTTCTATAAAAATGAAATTGGGGGAACTGGACATGGACCTCAACTTCTGGTATATTGGGAAAGGAGAAAAGTTGATTTCTCAGACGAGACACTGCTGCAATGAAAATCATTGTTTCCAAAACGGGAACAATTTTATATAACATATTGCAGCGTTTAAATTTAGTGTTGTTTTCTAAATTAGGTTTTGCAAAAACCCTTCCCCACCAAAAAGAAGAAAAAAAAAGGGAATTCACATTCTTTTCAATGCATGATAAGAAAAATACTATTCATTCATGATGTGAATTTCACTCTATTGCAGGTTCTCAAGACTAGGGATTACATACACGTAGAACAGGCAAAGCCTTTCGACAACGTAAATATAAAACCTCGGGTAAAGCTCACGAAGTCAGGCTTCTGATATCTCAAGTAGGAAACGCAGATACAGTTGAAAAGAACCATATAGTTTTAGTGTTCTGATGGGGCGGCAGGGATGGGTTAGTCATTTTTTCTTGATTAGATTCTTTGCTTAATCTTGTATTTCTATCTATAATTTTTAGTCTAGGAATTGTCTTTGAATAGTCTATGTAGCTTTAACAGTGAGAGTTTCATGATGTTGATTCTAGCATTAGTGTTGTTAGTGTGAATCATAATTATATGTATATATCTGTAAAATATTACCATTTGCAATGAAGACGCTAATTTATTTGTTTGGTTTTTTTTTTTTTTTAAAAATAACTTCTTCCAGAAACTATAAACTGCATTAACTTGGCTGGATAAATGATTTATTATATCTAATTTCGCCTAACCTATTTCAAATGCTCCCAATCCTTTATCTAAACTATTAAAATAATGTTTTTTAACTGCTTCTTAGTTATCTGTTTAGAGCTTGCAATTTATGGCCAAACATTAACTGAGAGTGTACAGGATTCAACATCACCCAGTTTCTAGCAAATAACTTTTACAATATTCCACACATTGTATGAAGGCAGAGAAGGGGGAGAAAGAGAATGAATGTGTGAAATGGTGAATGATTGTGCCAACTGGAGACTTGGAGAAAGCTACTACCAGGAGGGAGGGAGGGAGGGAGGGTGAGAGATAGATTAGTTTAATGCCTTTAGTTGAGTTTTAGTGTCCAACAAATTTATCAGACATTGTAGCTCAAAGCTAACTTAGTGGCTACCTCCGCTGCAAATCAACTTTGTAATACTAAGTACGAGTCTCACATAGACAAGTCTATCTTTTGTAAAAAAGTAGATTCCACTTAAAATAGTAGGTTTTTTTTTACACTTTTTGTGGACGGGTCATTTTTTTACATAGATACTATGCGAGACTTGTCTATTCGAGATTTGTATGAATAATTTTTTTTTAACTATTCAATTGCCATTGCTCTCACGAACTCCTACAAATATTAGAATTTTGAGTGGTATTTTTTTTTTTTATAAGTAATATTTGTCACATGTTATTGCAACTAATTTAATAGAGAATTATGTTGGCACCTAATAAATCTATAAATTATTCAAAATGGGAATTGTTGTGAAGAAAACCGTAGTCTCTTAGAAAAAAAAAAGGTGACAGGACATTCAGATCTGAAGATCATGAACGCCACACTGAGAACAGAGATAAATATTGCAAGCGAAGGTGCCGATGAAGACGAGAACCCATTCAAGGAAAGGTGGCTTTGCCATGAGGAGGTTGATGGCTTAATTGTAAAGTTTGTTTTCCCTGCGATTTGGTAAATGAGAGGTATTGGGTTGACCTTCGTGAAGGATGATGTTCAGGCTTATGAGCATTTACATCGCTTGTTTTGAGGATTCATTTGGACATTCTCATGTCAAGTGTCTACGTAGGTAGAGTTCTACTATGATTTGCAAGTATAATTATGCCCAAATAAAGAGTACTAACCTCTTTGATCAGCCTTCTCCTACACTATTATTTATCATCTTCATTATGAATTTTATCGTTATTTATAATGATTGATGTGACATATTTTAAGTGATTTTATAAATCAAGCATATTGCATTGGCTCTTAGTCCTGATGTGGAGGGTATATTTTCTCTCTCTCTGATTTGGAGAGGCGAGTAGGGTTTCGTTGATGGTCCTAGCTGCCGGCCCTGCGGCGGGGCCTCCATCTAGGGCGGGAGGACAGGGTAGGGGTGATGGTTCTGCTAGGGAGGGTGCGAATGTTACAAATCGAAAGGCTGATGGACGTTCTGTTACGTCACGTGCGTTTGTGGACGTTGTAGCATCAAGACCTCAAATGCTTCAAGAAGTGGTGCTCCCATTTCAGGAGCCAAAATTTTATGGGGAGGAGATGTTTTTCCTGTTTTCAAAGTCTGAGATCAAGCAATCAGCGGAGCCTTTCAGATTTTCTGTGGTTCTAAAATTTCTGCAGAGAAGGCCATCTCTGGACCAAGTCTGTGGTTTTATTAAAAATCATCGGGGAATGAGAACGATTCCTGTAGTTGGGCAGTTGCGAAATCCGAGGAATGTTCTTGTTCGTATCTTAAATGAGGAGGATTTTATCAGTGTTATGGCACGGGGAAATTCTAATATAGAGGGGGTTCCTTATAGAGTCTCACACTGGACACCGGATTTTGTAGATGAGGACTCGCCGTGGGTTCCCTTATGGATTACGTTGTCGGGATTGCCTCCTAATTTTTTCCATGAGTCAATCTTGAGAAGAATTGGTGGAGGTTTTGGGCGTTTCTTGATAAGGGATAATGTGACGGTGTGTGTGACTAGTCCGGAGGCTGTGCGAATTTGTGTGGAGGTTGATGTTTCGAAGCCATTACGTCATTCTTTTTGGCTAGGAACGCCAGGGCTGGAAAATAGTCATTTTCAAGAGGTTGTGTTTGACACAATTCCTGCTTTTTGCTTACACTGTCGGAAGCAGGGTCATTTGGTTCATAAATGTAAAAAGCAAGAGAGAAGTCAGAGTAAAAAGGAAATGACGAGAGTTGAGGTGGGAAAATTGGAAGGGGCAAAAAAGGTGTGGAAAATGGTGAATACTAAGGAGCAAGAAAAGCCAATTGTGGAACAAAATGGGGCGGACGGGGTGTACAATGGGATGCGTCGGAATGAAATCTTGGAAGCTAATAAATTGCGGAAGAAGGAGGTGGAGAGAGGGTTGCACAATACTCTTTGTTTGTTGATGTTGATGGTGAGGTGCGATTAAGTATTCAAGGTGAAGGCATGGTCCCTATTTCTGGGTCGGAATTGACGGAAGCAGTGGTAGTGTGTGAGGGAGGGGCTGGGTTGAATGAGAAACGTTTGGTTGGTTTAAAGAGCTGTGGTGAGTTGATGGAAAGGGAATCAGAGGACGCTGAAGTGGTTGTTAGTGCGTCCCCGAGAAGCTCTCTAAAGCTTATTGATGAGTCTTTGGAGTTTGAGTTGGGAGGTTTGGAAGATGGGGATTGTTTTGGGGAGGAAGGGAGTAGAGAAGAAGGATTATTTTTGAATGGGAGAGCAATTTCAGATGTTGAACCTGAAGATGAATTGAATGAGCTAGCAGTTAAATGCTTTGATTCGTATCCGGATTTGCATGTTCCTATAAAGAAATTTAAAGGTATAAGGAAAGAAAAATCTATTGTGGTTTTGGAGCGACGGACTCGCTCAAAGAAATCACTTTAATTATGTTGAACATATTGACGTGGAATGTTAGGGGAATTCTTTCGTTGAAGAGTAGGCTTTGATGACTTTTGAATAAACGTCGCCCTTTTGTGGTGGCTCTTTTAGAACCGTTTCTTGGTGAGAATAAATGTTGCCGGTGGGCACAGTGGATGAAATCACCAAATTTTGTAAATAATGCTGAGGTTGGGGGGAAGTTGTGGCTTTTTTGGGATGAAGACCTTGTTTTTTACTTAGTTTTGATGACGGATCAGGCTGTGAGTGGTTGGTTTACCCTTGGCAGTTTGCGAGTTTTGGTACGTTTGTTTATGCTAGTTTTTTTTGTAATAAGAGATTGGAGCTTTGGGATTTTCTGTGTAATCAAGATTCGAGTAGCTGTCCTTGGTTTATTGGGGGTGATTTTAATATTATTCGATGTGATGAAGACAAAGTGAGTGGGATTATGCGAGCTCCTTGTGCTAAAGCTGAGTTTAATGAGTGTATTCAGCATTGTGGTTTGATTGATTTGCCTTATGGTAGGGAATCGACTCTCGTGGTGTAATGGTAGAAGTGGTGTGAGGTGTATTTAGGCGAGATTGGATAGAGTGTTGGTTAATGTGGAATTCATTAATTTATGGGGTGATGCGCGTGTTGAATATCTTCCGAGATCATCATTGGATCCTGCGCCAATGTTGGTGTCGTTGGGTCGTGAGTGTTGCAAGATGGGTAGGCCATTTCGTTTTCAGAGGATGTGGGGCACTCATGAGGGGTTTCTGCCACTTGTTAAGGAGGTTTGGGATGGTTTTGTTGAGGGCTGTCCAATAGTGCAAATTAGCAAAAAATTAAAATTATTAAAAGGGGCTTTGAGGAAATGAAATGTTGAGGTGTTTGGGAGAGTTGAAGCTCTCGAAGATCATATTGTTTGGCTGGAGCAATCGGTGGTGGCTGACTACTCTCCTCAGGCTGAAGTGGAGCTTTTATCTTGTAAACAAAAGCATTTGCAATGGTTGCATAGAGAGGAAATTTTGGGTTGTAAAAAATCTCGAATTAAATGGCTAATGGAGGGGGACTCGAATACGGCTTTTTTTCATGCTTTGAATGCGTATTAAAAAGAAGAATAGAAGGGTGGAGAAGATGAGGTTGGATTTTGGGGAGATGCTTGAATCTGAGGAGGAAATACACATTGGTGCGGTGGAATTTTTCCAGAATTTGTTGGCTACGAAAGGCACGCAAAGAGATGAAGATACATTGTCTTTGCTTACGCCGTCCATTTCAAGTTTGGAAAATGAAGCCTCACTCATGAAGCCCTCCATGGAAGAGGTAAAATCTGCACTGTGGTCTATTCCTTTGGATAGCCGCCCAAGACCTGATTGGTTTTCGGCTAGTTTCTTTATTATTGCGTGGGATATTGTTAAAAATGACATTTTGGAGATGGCCATTGAGTTTTTTGAGGGCAAGCCGCTAATCACTTTTTTTGGTGCTACTAATTTGGTCCTTATTCCTAAACTTGGTGAACCTGTTGGATTTGGACAATTTCACCCTATTAGCCTGTACTCGGTGATTTATAAAATCTTATCGAAGGTAATGGTGTTCCGTTTAGTTTCGTTATTGCATAAAGTTATTTCTCAGGAGCAATCTGCTATTAGGGGGAGAAGCATTTTTGATAATATGGCTATTGCTCAAGAGTTGGTGCAGGGGATGAATCGGAAAGTGAGAGGAGGGAATGTTATGCTTAAAATTGATATGGCCAAGGCATATAACAGGGTCAACTGGAGGTTTTTATTGGAGGTATTGAAGAGGTTGAGTTTCTCGGATAAATGGAGGAATTTAATTTATAATTGTATTTCTTCTCCATTTTTTTCAGTTATGTTGAATGGGTGCTCTCGAGATTTTTTCAAGGCTTCATGGGGACTTCGTCAAGGCAATCCTCTATCTCCATACTTGTTTATTTTATCAGAAGAAGTTTTCTCGCGTCTATTAAATAGGGAGTTCCAAGTGGGAAGGATTAAGCCTTTCAATTCTTGTGGAGGAACAATGGTGAGTCATTTGTTGTATGCGGATGATTTATTGATTTTTTTGAATGGTGGTAAAGCTTCAGTTAGAAGACTTTTGGAGGTGATTTAGTTATATGAGGCAATGTCAGGACAGCGGGTGAGCCCTCATAAGTCCTCTATGTTTTTCTCTTCTAATTTTTCAGTTGAGAGGAAAGTGGAGTTAAAAAGAATGTTGGGTTTTGAGGAAGGTGGTTGGCCTTGTATTTATTTGGGGATTCCTTTGCATGTGGGGAAAATGAGATTACAGATGTTTGATGCTATAATTGCTATAATTCAGAAAAAGTTTGCCGGGTGGAAAGGTAAACTTCTTTCTTTTGGTGGGAAAATTGTGTTAATAAAACATGTTTTGAATAGCATGCCTATACATATGCTTTCAGTGTTAAATTTACCAAAGGGAGTTTTGACAGCATTGAAAAGGATTTTTTCCAATTTTTTATGGGGTTCATCCGTAGAAAAGAGGAAAAGGAAGTGGATTTCATGGAAGAAAATTTGTTTGCCGATTGAAGAAGGGGGCTATGGGCGAATTTTTTCTCAACTAAATATGTAGGGGAGGAGCATGTTTATTCAGTTATGAATTTGAGGAAAGGGTCTCGATTTTGGAAGGGCATTATGTGGCTAATGCCAATGGTGTTGGAAAATTCAAGATGGGTTGTTCGTAATGGGAAGGCTAGTTTCTGGTTTGATAAATGGTTGGGAGAAGGAATTTGGCAGAACAATATACAATGATAGGTGATAAGGGGCTGCAGATTCAAGAGGTATGGACTAAGGTTGGGTGGAACATAGAGAAATTGTGTGATTTGCTCCCAGAGCAGATGGTGCAGCGAGTGGTTCAATCGAAGGCTATGCTACGTTCGGACAGGGCGGACGTTTGTGTCTGGATTCCATCAGTTGATGGGAATTTTTCCACAAAATCTGCTTGGTAGCTCGTGAGACATAAAGGAGAGTTATGTCCTTGGCGTAGATGGTTGTGGAATGATTTGGTTCTAAAAAAATGTCTTTTTGTTGTTGGAGAGCTAGAAGAAAATCTTTATCAGTGGATGAGGATATTATGAAGTTGGGGATTCCGTTGGTCTCCAGGTGCTATTGCTGTGAAGTGCCAAAGATTGAAACTTTAGATCATGTGTTTTGTGAGGGGGAAGGGCCGAAAAAAATCTGGAATCATTTTGCAATTATTTGCGGGATTAGGTTGCCAAGGGTGTTGACTTGGGAGGGGATGATGGCGCTATGGTGGAGGCAGGCGGCAGGTTCTTCACAGGTTGGTTGGGTTCGAGGTGTGTTGCCTATTATAATTTCTTGGGCTATTTGGAGGCTTAGATGTGCTTCTCGGATGGAGGGAATAAATTTTGATTGGAAATGAATTTTGAGAGTAGTGAAAGTGAACTTAAGAGCTATTTCCAATGGCTTGAGAAAATTTAAAAAGATGGGTGCTAATGATCTTCTAGTTTTGCAGGAATTGAATTGGTCTATGGTCCCTGTTTGTTGGAAGTTGCCAAGATTAATAACTTGGACACCACCGGATAGAGGTTGGATTAAACTTAATGTTGATGGTGGATCTTGTGGAAATCTAGGGAATCCGGTGGTTGGGGAATACTTCAGGATTCAAGGGGGAAGGTGATAGCGGGTTTTGCACATTTTTATGGGCATGCAACGAACACTATTGCTGAGTGTTGTGCTCTTTTTGATGGTCTTCGTTTGTGTCAATCTCTTGGGTTGGGAGATGTATTAGTGGAATCTAATTCAAGTGTAGTGATGGATGGCTAACTTCCGGGATATGCAAATATTGATTTCTTTGAAATTTTTTGGAAGAGATTAAAACTTTAGTAGAGATGCACAAAATTCATTTTCAACATAATTTTAGAGAAGCTAACATGGCTGCAGATTTTTTGGCGAAAAAGGGAGTGATAGGTAGAACTTTTGATTTTATAAGTGAAGATTTGGTGCAAGGAAAGCTACGGGAAATTGTTCGTTTAGATTGTTTTGGTATTCCTTATATTTGTGATTAAGATGACTCGTTGTGATCATGGTTTTTCCTCCACCTTAGTGAGGTTATAATAATAAGAGACTTGACCTCATTTTTCCCAAAAAAAAAAAAAGATTTTATAAATCAGTCACTTAAAAGTCACTTAACATGTTACACATCAGTCAGTATGATTAGAGATGATAAAATTTAGAATATTTAGAATAAAGAACATTTCTTATATATTGAAATTCAATTATCAAGTTAATTCTAAATTTGTCACTACGTTGTGACCCACAATACTCTAGATGCTCAGGGAGGGAGCATTGGGAGTATTATGCTGGATGCAGGCAAACAAACCTAATGGTAAATCAATCCTCCTTCCAGAATCCTGACGCAAATATGCTCTCCATGCTTTCAATCCTCCACAATATGAAGAGGATTGAGTTCCAGCGAGTGCTTTTCTACCCTAATGCTTGCGAGTGGTGATTTAAAATTAGATTTTTGGAAGGCAAACAGGCGGGGGTACCTGAATCAACGAGGCTAGGTGACAAATTTAAAGAGAGACTTTTGGTTTCTCACAAACATGGCTATGTGGGTTTGTTTGGAAATATAAACCATCTCATCTCAAAATTTCTCATAATTTTCTTCCCAAATATCACTCAAAACACATTTTTTAATTTGAAATTTGAAATTTTTTCATCTATCATTGACTAATTATTATAACTTTTTCAAACTTCAAAACCAAAAAAAATATACAACGTTTTGAAATTCTAAAACAAAAATTATATTATAAGTTATAATAATATTTTAATTTTATAATATTCGTATTTAACTTTTTTTCTTTTCTTTACCAAAATCTAATAAAACATCTTAACTCAAATCATTTCACTACTATTCACAGACTATTTCACTACTATTAACAGAATTATCCATCTCACTTTCCAAACCAGCCCTTAAGGCTATGTTTGGCAAGTGAGAGTATCTCAAGTATTCTCACTACTATTCTTTATTTTATTATTACTTTTTACCTACTTTTCTACTTTTTACCTACTTTTCACTACTATTCAATATTTTATGATTACTTTTTCACTACTATTCACAAACATTCTCAACACTTCTCACTACCCAATTGGCGGCCAATATAGTAAAACAATTACAGTATTAACAAAGGAAGTCAGGTCACAAAAAGAAAAATTAAAAGACATTTTTTCGTTTATGTTCTGGATAGGATAAGAGAGTACACCAGCACAATTAACTAAAGCTAGAATAAGTATGGCTATATGGTAAATGGCTGTTACACATGCCTGCCTGAGGATCTTTATTTTTGGTTTGACTCATTACATAACCCAGCAGATACAGATTGGGAAGCTGAATACAAGTCAATTAGTCTTCCTTGACATGATTTCCTTCCCCACCTTTCAAGAACCTTAGGAACCAATAAGCAGAAGATTTTGGGTGCCGAGAGAGCCCATTCTTGTAATCCACATAAACTAAACCAAAACGTTTGGTATAACCTTGAGCCCACTCAAAGTTGTCCAGTAATGACCATGCAAAATATCCCCTCACGTCAACTCCATCTCTGTCCAAGCAATATATATATAAACAAGGATTCATTCAGTTATTCCTACATTATGCCATATTACCTCTAATTGCTAATTTAGTCATAATTCTCACAAACATGGAGTTGCAAGCTACAAATCACAAGGGTCTCTATGCATCCTACATAAAGGGTGAGGTGCTAGAAGACCAATGGGTAAAGCAGAAAAGGAGCTATGGTTTAGAATTGATCAATTGTTGTGTATATGAACTTGGCTCTGGTAAAATGAAAATGGAAGTCAATGCACATACAACCAACAAAGGAATCATTAGTAACCATAAATTGTTTGGCTCATAGCACAAATTACCAGGTAGTTTCAAGCGAAAGAAAAAAATGAACCCCCTAATTATTGACAGATTTTTACTTATCACAAAATCATTGACAGGTTTTTTCTTAACAAGCAGATTAAAACAAAATAGATAATGGTAGAAGTAATTTACTTGATTGCCTGAGCAACTGCCTCAAGGTATGTCTTGTAGTAAAAAATTCTCAGTTTGTCATCTAGCATCTCATCAAGTGGGGAAGTGCCATCGTCATTGTCATCCATTCCTGTTAAAAGGCAAACAAAATTGGTTCAGAGAAACTGAAAGAGAAGTACTAAATCATAATTGCCTTTAAGCGCCCAGCACTCATATACTAAGCCAGACCAACAACCAAAAATCTATCATTTCCATTTTATTTCTTGATTGTATCTCATAAGTCATATCAAAGAAGTGACTGCAGAACGGTCAGTACCAGCCACACAACTGGAAAAACTGGAAAAGTGATATATTAGAGAATACCAGCCACTCAATTGGCAAAACTGGTATACAAGGGAACTCGCAAAAAAATATACAATGAGCCTAGAAGTGCATCTATACAAAATATACCAAGAACAATTGGAAGTATTAAACCAGTTTCTTTTGATTGGATGTGTCAGGTTTTGTACCATTCTCAGTAACATATATTGGGACATTATTGTATTTCTGTGCTATGTAATTGAGAACCTTCCGGATGCCCCAAGGAACCACATAAAGCCATTCTGATGCAGCCTGTCACAAAAGAATATTTCAGAGGACAAGAGACAATGATACGTGCATGCACATGGGTGCGCATGTACACACACATGCATATGTAGATATATTTTATATGGAGAGAGAGAGAGAGAGAGAGAGAGAGAGAGAGAGAGATGGGGGATTGATTGGTTCATACCCTCGGACCAATTGCTTCACCCTCTTCCCATTCAGCTGATAATAAAGTGAAAAAGAAATTGCAAGTTTCCAATGAGATAAGAGAGCTCACCAGATAAAAAATAATAATAATAATAATAATAATAAAAGAAACAAGAAGAGAGTTGTGAAGTATTGACAAGCAGTGGCAGTGGCAGTGGCAGTGTTTACCGAGTCTCTGCATCTCTTGTGCTTTATAGTAATCACCTTCATCGGGACTATCTTTTACATAAGCAATAAACCTTGATGTATAATGATTCAGACCAACAAAATCAATTGAGTTCCTAATCAACTCCTTATCTTCCTCTGAAAATTTAGGAAGCCGCTCTCCAAGTCTTTCATGCATCACGTTAGGATATTCCCCATAGCATATTGGATGCAAAAACCTGCACCAACGTTTGTAGAAGTTTTACAACTGGTATGCAGATATGTAAATAATTTATCATGTAAAAATTGAGAAACATAAAATGTTATTCATCTTTCAAGTTCTGAAAATAACTTCTCATGTATTATGTTCTTACTGGTACAATCATCAACATCATACTTGTTTTCAGTTAAAATGCTACATTACCAAGAAGCTACAATGACAAGATTTAGCAGAATATAAAATCAACTAAGAGGAACTACCATCCAAACTGAAAATCAAGACGTCTTGCTGCAGCAGAGTTATCTTCCATTTTATCCGAATTAGCCTCTGCCCATTCACAATCTAGCACCAACCCTATTTGTCCCCCTTGCTTGTCCTGGAACGACGACAGGAATGGAAAGAGCAAGAAAAGAATACCACTCTTATAATGATTCAAGAGAACAAATGACGATTTCATTGATGACTATATAATAACATCCATATTGGTCTAAACACTAAGAACATAACAGACCATAACCATTCTGACCAAAGGAGGAGATAATGACCATATGGCGTGTTTGGCAGACCAAATTATGTATAATCTTCACGTAACTTAATTATCGTGAATTAGCCGGTGCCATGTCTCTCAAAACTATGCTGTTGATTCATGTAGTCCGTCCTATGACTCTATTAAGGATGAATCAAGACATGCTTTAACTTTAGAAACTGAAAGTGGTTTATTTAACTAAATATTAAGCATATAACTACTAAGAACTACTTACTCTTCTACTAAGGTCCATTTCCTAATTCTGAATGAAATAATATTTTGAATTAGAAAGGAAACATGCCCAGGCTTTTTTTGGGATAAATAAAGTCAACGAATTCTATCAAAGGTACAAAGAGGCACTACCAAAGCACACTCAACATATGAGAATGCCTAGTAAGGATGGGAATGGGACATGAGTTGAGAAAAGCTTTAAAAGAAGAAAAGCCAGAATTAATGGCGGTAAACCCTTAATAAAGCGAGAGGCTGAGAGAGAAACAAAATATGTGAGCACAACAACCTTATTTTGAAGGAAAAGTGCTGATTAGTAATACAGAATGAACAGAATACCTTATACTTGTTTCGGTATATCGAAACAGCTGCTGCATGGGCCAAGATCTGGTGGTGTGAAACCAAATATGGTTCTGTTAAAGAATGCTCTCGTCTTCCTGGAGCAAATATCCCAGCATCATATCCGTTAACAGAAGTTTGAAGGGGCTCATTAATTGTAATCCAGGTCTTTACCCTATCACCAAAACTGGCGAAGCAAGTTTCTGCATAGATTGCAAAGTATTTTCTGGATGCCAAACATGGAAGCCGGATCAATAATATATACACAACAGAAATGCACAAAAGACATGCATGCATGCATATATGTAAGCACACATGTTCAAACACACATAAACTGAAAAAGAACCAATTTTTTCCATGATACTTTATATATGGATAGTGTAATGATTTGGTGAATTACAAAGTTTTTTCCTCTAAAAGTCATTAATATAATATTTATCAATATTCTCACTTTCATATGGTTCTCCCTTTAAACAACTGAGTTTGTAACTGACTACATTTTCAGAGAGAGAGAAGAAGAATACAATTGTGTAAATGAACAGATAGGGTAACCAAACTCTAATAATAGCAGCACATGACATATAAGCTCTCAAAATGAAATCTCACAAAATCTGCATAAGAACCAGGTATAGTTTATCTGTTTCAAGCTCTGCTGATATGAAAAATATGCTCCAGCTTGAAGGGAACAGTAAGAATGCTACCAGTTAAGAGTTTATCTGTTCCAAGAAGGTAGATTCTAGAAGCTCTGGGTGAGGCGTACCCAACAACTGATATTCTCAGAATATTCTTTATCTTTTAACCAATTCTTGAACTATACATATATATATATATATATTTATTGATAAGCAAAAGAAATTTTATTAATAAAAAAAAAAGCAAAGCCCAAGTATGTATGTATGTATACATACGTGAGTGTGTGTGTGGAATTGGCTTTGGGCTGAAGATGTAGAGAAAATCAGCCCCTCTACGATTGTACAGAAATAAAAAAATGCAACATCTGCCATTAGCTAGACAATGGGAAGAGAAGGGTCCATGCAATATTTAATCAGTTACAGTGTCCCTTGAGGTTTTGTTTTTTCTACCTTGCATGAAGAAGGAAAGGTTGTCGTTCATAAAATGTGAATAATAATTTGTTTTCACTTCTTAGTTTCCCATAATCATTATATACATTCTTTATTCCACTTAGTAGCTTCCTATAATCATTATATGCATTCTTTATTCCTTGGTATGGCTGTGAAGTTTATCGGCCAGAAAAATATAGTTATCATATTCCCTCAGAAAAACTCTGTTTTGCAGCTTCTAACATGTTTTCTCCAAATAAGCTTCAAGTCAACAACTGTTAAGGCATCCTATATCTACATGATACATCTCCCTTCAAGCCTGAGATGTTAAAACAGAAATTTGTTCTACTTCAAGAAGCTGAAGTTAGCATGTTTAGAAGTTTGATTTGTTATGAACCCACTAGGTAGAACTTACCCTTGAAAACTAGCTTGTAAGGGAAGGGTGCCTAGGGGCTTATAAACCATCAACCAATCCCATACTTAGTCGATGTGGGATCGTAACAACCACCACGCTCCGCAGCCGACGTCCACGGCGGTCCCGGCGCTCACACGGGGCTGGCTGTGCGCTAGGTCTTTTCCTAGCTCCGGGCGAACACTGCCATACCGGCATCACCCCCCGTGCCGCATGATTGCAACCGTCGCAACATGACTTTAGATGTGGGGTGGCTCTGATACCATTTGTTATGAACCCACTAGGTAGAACTTACCCTTGAAAACTAGCTTGTAAGGGAAGGGTGCCTAGGGGCTTATAAACCATCAACCAATCCCATACTTAGTCGATGTGGGATCGTAACAATGAGCTCCGGGCGAACACTGCCATATCGGCATCACCCCCCGTGCCGCATGATTGCAACCGTCGCAACATGACTTTAGATGTGGGGTGGCTCTGATACCATTTGTTATGAACCCACTAGGTAGAACTTACCCTTGAAAACTAGCTTGTAAGGGAAGGGTGCCTAGGGGCTTATAAACCATCAACCAATCCCATACTTAGTCGATGTGGGATCGTAACAAGTAATGATAGGCCACGACGTTCAGAGAGGGGCCATAAACCGAATCCCAAATATTTGGAATAAGCGGGAAGGTGAGGAGTTAATGCATGCAAACGTTACACGTGAGGAATAAAGAATTGCATGCAAACGTTACATGTAAGGAATGGAGAAGGGACTGAGTCTTCACAGATGAGAATCTTACGTGAAGTGGAGCTGCAGAGTTTAACGGGTCTTACGTTTTTTTTATTTTCGTTAAGTTGTTCTGTTCTATGGACGTGCTCTGTTTTTACGGGCATGCTCTGTTACTTGCTTTGTTTTAGGTAAGTTGTTAGTAATTCAGTTTTCTTCATATTTGTTAGGGCTTTTGCCTATTTAAGCAGCAACGCGATTAATGAAAAAAGGGGAGAAAAAGTCTTACGTTCAAAGTGTGGTATTATTCTCACCCGAAGAGAATACCGTTTTTCTTAATATTTTCTATTCTATACATTTGGGACCTATCAATTGGTATCAGAGCCAGGTTAATATGGGAACCAATAAAGAGAGAATTGAACATCTGGAGGCTGGACTCGGTGAAGTTCAAGAGGGGCTACACCGGATGGAGCTGGGCATGGCGGATCGACTGCGGCATGTCGAAGAGACTCTTAACCGTCTCTCTGATGTGCTCCTTGCCAACCAAGAACCTCCAAACCAAGGTATTCAAAACCGTGAAGGTCACAATGGGGGACGACTTGTGGTATCCTCCAAAACGGCAAAGTTAGAATTTCCTCGATTTTCAGGAGATGATCCAACGGAGTGGTTCAACCGTGTGAACCAGTTTTTCAAGTTCCAAAACACTCCTGACAACCAAAAGGTTACGTTGGCATCTTACCATTTGGAAGGAGAAGCCAACCAGTGGTGGCAATGGATTCGCAGGACGTTTCAAGAGGAAGGTCAAATTCTTTCATGGATCGATTTTGAAGAGGAACTATGGGCGCGCTTTGGGCCATCGGACTGCGAAGACTTTGACGAGGCTTTGTCCCGAATTCGGCAGACGGGTTCCCTGCGTGATTACCAACGGGAATTCGAGCAATTAGGCAACCGGGTCAAAGGTTGGACACAGAAGGCTCTGGTGGGCACCTTCATGGGTGGTTTGAAGACAGAAGTTTCGGATGGAATCCGTATGTTTAAACCGCAGACTTTGAAAGATGCTATACGTTTCGCAAGGATGAGAGATGATCAACTAATGAGACAAAGGAGGTTCTTATGACCTGCACCACCATTACGAGCTCCCCCAGCTCTTCCACCAGCAAATCGGGCAGCACCTGTCGCTCCAGTGCGACGACTGAGTTGGGAGGAAATGCAGCGATGACGTCTCCAAGGTTTATGTTTCAATTGTAATGAACGTTTTACTACAGGTCATAAATGTCAAGGCCCACGGATACTCCTGTTGGAAAGTTGTGAGGATAACGACAACTTGGTGTGCGATGATGTCACCGACGAACAAACAATTAAAGAAAACCACGAAGGAGCTCCAGAACCAGAAATTACACTGCATGCATTAACGGGATGGACAGCTCCCAAAACCATGCGAATCGCTGCCAAAATTCGCAACCACGAGGTTATCGTATTAATCAATAGCGGATCAACTCACAACTTCATTAGTGAGCATATGGCCAATCTGCTGCGTCTTCCAGTGATACCTACGGAAACCTTCACGGTCCGAGTCGCCAATGGAGAAAAGTTTAAATGCCGAGGGAGGTTTGAGGAGGTACCAATCAATTTACATGACACCAAATTTTCATTAACGCTATATTCCTTACCACTCACAGGATTAGACGTGGTTTTGGGTATTCAATGGCTTGAAACTCTTGGTTCTGTGGTGTGCGATTGGAGAAAATTAACTATGGAATTCACATGGAACAACCAGACCAAGAAGTTGGTGGGCATCGACGGGCAAAATATTCAAGCAGCATCAATTGAAGAGCTAACCAAGGGAATTCGTCCTAGCCATGCTCTGTTCGCAGTGTGCCTCCAGGTTGCCCATACGGAACTGCAACAGAACATTCATCCAAGTTTCCGTGAGTTATTGCAGGAGTTCTCAGACTTGTTCATTGAACCTTCGAGCTTACCACCAACAAGAGAGGTTGATCACAGCATCACCCTCAAGGAAGGGATCGAACCAATTAATGTGCGGCCTTACAGATATGCACGTTATCAAAAAAACGAGATTGAAAAACAAGTCCAAGACATGCTGCAAGTCGGGCTTGTGCGAACCAGCACTAGCCCCTTCTCCTCACCCGTATTACTGGTAAAGAAGAAAGACGGGAACTGGCGATTCTGCACAGATTATCGCGCGCTCAACGCCGCAACCATTAAAGACCGATTTCCGATTCCAATAGTGGACGATATGCTGGATGAACTCTACGGTGCTTCTTATTTTACCAAGCTCGATCTGCGGGCAGGATACCATCAAGTACGAGTTAAACCAGGTGATATCCATAAAACTGCTTTCCGAACGCATAATGGGCATTACGAATACTTGGTTATGCCCTTTGGCTTATGTAATGCGCCTTCCACGTTTCAAGCTATCATGAATACCATCTTCCGAAAACAACTCCGAAAATTCATATTAGTTTTCTTTGATGATATTCTGATATATAGCCCAGACTGGGATCAACATTTAGTGCATGTAAGACAAGCCTTCGAAATACTGAGGCAGCACAAATTTTTTGTTAAAACAAGCAAGTGTGCATTTGGGCAGCAGGAGTTGGAGTACTTGGGTCATATCATCACTAACCAAGGAGTGAAAGTGGACAGACATAAAATTTCTGCTATGGTAGATTGGCCTCGACCTACTAACATTTCGGAATTACGTGGGTTTCTAGGCTTGACAGGTTATTACCGGAAATTTGTCAAGGACTATGGCATAATAGCACGGCCTCTCACTAATCTTCTCAAAAAAGGCCAGTTCGGATGGCATGCAGAAGCTGAAAACGCTTTCCGGGATCTCAAACAGGCCATGACGACCACACCGATTCTAGCTATGCCTAACTTCAATGATGTTTTCACCATTGAAACAGATGCATCAGGAGAAGGAATTGGAGCGGTCCTGTCTCAACAAGGCAAACCAATTGCTTACATGAGTCGAGCCCTCGGAATGACAAAAAAATCCTGGTCGACGTACGCAAAGGAGATGTTGGCTATCGTTGAAGCCATACGCACCTGGCGGCCTTATCTTCTAGGCCATAA
The DNA here is from genome assembly GCF_001411555.2 of Juglans regia. Taxonomy (NCBI): domain Eukaryota; kingdom Viridiplantae; phylum Streptophyta; class Magnoliopsida; order Fagales; family Juglandaceae; genus Juglans; species Juglans regia. The sequence goes on from NC_049908.1 coordinate 16,552,110, forward strand.
ATTTTATATTCAGACCGACCAACGCAGCCTCAAATATCTTCTGGAACAACGAATAACAACACCGGAGCAACAAAAATGGGTTGCTAAGCTCTTGGGCTACGATTATGAAATTAAATACAAACCAGGACGTGAGAATTCCGCAGCAGATGCCCTCTCCCGAAAGCAGGGTAGTCCCACTCTTCTTAAAAAAAATTTTCCGCAGGTTAATTTATGGGAAGAGATTAAAAAAGCTGCAGCAACAGACCAATACATTCAGTCAAAGAGTCGCGAGGCAACAGAGCAGCCAAAGGGATCATATATGTGGCGTCAGGGTCTATTACTATACAAAGGGAGGGTCATTATCCCAAATAATGTGGACTTACGGGCAACCCTGTTACACGAAATGCATGACACTAAAACAGGGGGTCATTTAGGCGTCCTACGAACATTCAAGAAGCTGAAACAACAATTTTATTGGCCGGGGATGCATAAGTCAGTACAAGACTACATAAAAGGGTGCGAGGTATGCCAGAAAATAAAATCCGAGACATTAGCCCCAGCTGGTCTCCTTCAACCGCTGCCCATTCCGTGCCAAGTGTGGGACGACATCACGTTGGACTTTATTGAAGGCCTTCCAACGTCGCAAGGAAAAGACTCTATCATGGTGGTTGTCGACAGACTAAGTAAGTCCGCTCATTTCATCACTTTGAGTCATCCTTTCACTGCAAAACTTGTAGCAGAAAAATTTGTGGAGGGCATCATCAAGCTCCACGGCATGCCCAAATCAATTGTTAGTGATCGGGACCCAATTTTCATTAGTAACTTCTGGAAAGAGTTTTTTAAACTATCAGGCACCAAATTACAACTCAGTTCCGCATACCACCCCCAGACGGATGGCCAAACGGAAGTCATCAACCGCTGCGTCGAACAATACCTTCGCTGTTTTGTTCATCAATGGCCACGGAAGTGGAGCAGCTACTTACCTTGGGCAGAATACTGGTATAATACAACATATCATATTTCCACTGGGATGACCCCGTTTCAGGCATTGTATGGTAGATTACCACCAACCATTCCAACATACCAAGAAGGCCTCTCACTGGTACAGGAAGTGGACAAGCAACTGATGACGCGAGATGAATTGCTACAGCAATTGAAAGCAAACTTAGAACGCTCAGTAAACAGAATGAAACAAATGGCGGATAAAAAACGCAGAGACATTTCGTTCAATATCGGAGAATGGGTTCTGTTGAAATTACACCCATACCGCCAGCAAACAGTCTTCAAGCGAGTTCATCAAAAATTAGCTACCCGTTTTTATGGACCTTACCAGATTTTAGAAAAAATCGGCCCTGTCGCGTACAAATTACAACTGCCAGAAGGGACTCGCATCCATCCAGTGTTCCATGTATCATTACTCAAACCGTATCAAGACAATGGAAGGAACGTGGATCAGCCACAAATTGAGTTACCACCTTTCACAGATGAAGGAGTGGTTTTATTAGAGCCACAAGCTCTTTTAAACTTCCGCTGGGTCAAACAAGGAACTCAATTAATCGAAGAGAGCTTGGTGCACTGGAAACACCTTCCCCCAGAGGAAGCCACATGGGAGCCCATAAAGAAGTTACGGCAAATGTTTCCAAATTTGGACCTTGAGGACAAGGATCCTCTTGCTGGGGGCGGTAATGATAGGCCACGACGTTCAGAGAGGGGCCATAAACCGAATCCCAAATATTTGGAATAAGCGGGAAGGTGAGGAGTTAATGCATGCAAACGTTACACGTGAGGAATAAAGAATTGCATGCAAACGTTACACGTAAGGAATGGAGAAGGGACTGAGTCTTCACAGATGAGAATCTTACGTGAAGTGGAGCTGCAGAGTTTAACGGGTCTTACGTTTTTTTTATTTTCGTTAAGTTGTTCTGTTCTACGGACGTGCTCTGTTTTTACGGGCATGCTCTGTTACTTGCTTTGTTTTAGGTAAGTTGTTAGTAATTCAGTTTTCTTCATATTTGTTTGTAAGGGCTTTTGCCTATTTAAGTAGCAACGCGATTAATGAAAAAAGGGGAGAAAAAGTCTTACGTTCAAAGTGTGGTATTATTCTCACCCGAAGAGAATACCGTTTTTCTTAATATTTTCTATTCTATACATTTGGGACCTATCAGACTATATTTAGGAGTCACAAACCCAGAATAGTATTTCACTGAAACGAGTAAAATATAAATCAATCAGAAAAGCATTGTTATTTTCCAAAATGTATGCAAAACTGAAAATTTGAATATGACATAATACTTACACAATTTGTTTATTCAACCACCCTCCCATTGTCTCATGAAGATGCAAAGGAAGATCCCAATGGTACAAAGTTACGCAAGGCTGGATACCTGCAGTAACAAAGCTGTTAACATGCATTGCTTATGCAACTGAAGAGGGATTCAAGTACAATTTCTTACCCTTCTCAAGAAGAGCATTAATGACATTGTTATAGTAAGCAATCCCTTCATCATTAACTTTGGTTCCCAAACCATCTGCAATCATAAGAAAACCATCAACAAAATTTCTGTCATCAGCTCAGGCAACATGGTGGAAATGACAAGAAGAATCACTGTTCGACTATAGGAATACAAGGAAAACTTGTCAGTCAACTTAGTTTTTGATAGCAATGGAATGTCAGGATGAAAACCAAGGATTTTTTTTTTATAAGGAATATAATTTTATTAAATATGCAGAGGGGTGCAACCAAAGTACGTAGGGGAGCAATAGGATCCAAACCCAAGAAGAAAAAGCCAGGGACTCAAAGTGTCAAAACAGCTTAGTCCTAAAAGGAGGACATGCTGAAGGGTGAATAGATAGACAAAAAGGGTTCAGATGAAACGGAGTTGTTAATATGGCAGGTAGGAGGAAATGAGAAAGGAAAAGAGATATATACTCTTCTTTTTAGGCTGAGGAAAAAAAAAGAGACTTCATGTTGTTCATTGTTACATTAAAAAACAAACAGTACCCTACTTCTTAATGAGGATATTTGGTATGGTTGTCCTTTCATAGGTTACATTTGTTTAACTATAAACAACTAGGGGCTGGTTACTATTGTAGTCCGTGTGGTTTACTGATATAGCTAGAAGGCCATATAAGCTTAACCTGAGTTTTATGGGGCTTAGAAGAGAAGCTATTGCGATTCAAGGGACAAGAAATTGGTGAGGGGTGTAGCAAATTGGCGAGATATCAAAGGCAAAGGCCACATCATCTCAATCCAAGATATATACATAGAAAAAAGGCAACCCAAGAAAATGAGCTGCTACAAGGAGTTGCAGCAGGAAGAGAACCACGAGAAGATTTCAGACTAATTTGGCTATGAATCCATGATGCTCCTTTCCCTTGTTTCTATCCTGTTACTTTAGTCTCATGGAAAGCAATAAGTGTTTCATCAGGAGGTATTATGATGAAACACTTGAGTAGTGAGGTATTCTCAGGTATTCTATGAATAATAGTAAAAAAGTAATGAAAAAGTAATAATAAAATATTGAATATTAGTAAATAGTAGTGAAAAGTAATAATAAAATAATAAATAGTAGTAAGGTATTCTCAGAATACCTAAAGTATTCTCAATACCCAAACTAGGCTGCTTCGTGGCTTGTTCAAGCTTTTTTTAATTAGGACTCACGATTCTATTTGGTGTGTTAGTTTCAATATGATAAGATAACCATGGGTGCATGGTTATAAATAGAAAGAGTGGGCTTTATTTTGTTTGAAGAATTATTACTATAAAATTGTGGTTTTGCACCTACATGGAGCTCATAAAAGTAATTTTATTCTCTCCTATTTCATCACTTGCCTTTTGGATAGAATGCTCCATAGGCCATTTAGTTTGGACATTTTAATCACTAAGCTTTTACTTTTGATCAAATCAATCTTGACACGAGTACATATAAAATCTAGAACAAGAAAAATAATAAAATTTTATTTAATGGATAACTAAGAAATATATTTAAAAATATTAAAATTAAAATGATGATTTATAAACAACAAAATAAAAAGAAGAGGACTGCCCCTTCTCCTGTGGCAGCACCCTCTCCCCACCCAAATAGGGGGAGGGGACCTCTTGTGTCACCACAAAAGGGGCAGCACAGGAGAGGGGAAGCCCCTCACCCTTCACAGCTAAGGCTGACAGTTTGCATTGTCATGTTGGGATAGGGTTGTGTCAAGTTGGGTTTGTATCATATATAAATTGATCCTAATCCAACCAATATAATTAAATGCGTCAGATATCTCAACCTTGCAAATTTCATGTTGAGTTCATGTCAGATTTGCAGGTCATATAAGAGATTGTTAGCCTCATTCATAAAATGTGGATAGAGTGTGCGGATATAGGCCATTGGATTGGCTGGATCCACCCTCCACCCCAATGGAGCGGAATGGGGGCAGATAATCCATCAGGGGGTGGCATGCAGGGTAGCTGCACCATCATGTGTGGAGGGGAGATCAAGCTAATGCAACAGAGAGGGAGGAATTGCCTCCCCCCTCATGGTAGGTCCCTCCCCCACCCAGGGGGGGTGGCACAAGGGTCCCCATCACCCCCATGGGGATGGTGTTATTCTTCAAAAAAATTGTCTCTATTATTTTAGAAGAAAATACACGAACTCGTGTCAAGAGACTATTTTTTATAAGGATATTCAACATGGAAATGCAAACACGTGTTATTGGTACAAGCATGGCATTCGTGCATACAAACACAACAGCTTGTATTGAGCCATAGAAATGCCCCTTTTTGTGTCAGTCCAAATCTTTTCATGCTGATATTACGAAAAACCAACCATCTATGAAAACCAGGTCCAAATCTATTTTTCACAAAAGAAAACGGAAAAAATGTACATACCTATTTTATAAAGCTCATGCATGTAAAGAATGTATTACAAATTGACAACTCCTGCCTAAACTTCAAACTAAAAGTTCAACTCGAATTCTTTGTTCAAGAAACTCAACTATAGTATTCTTAAGTTCCAATTGCTTTCAATCTTGGAAAACTCAGTAAGAGTTTCCCTATTGGAGTCATGAAAATAGATAAAATCATTATTTGAGTTGCCTCATGCAGGCCATATAAAGAGAATACAATATAGACATGAAATGATGTTGAGACTAGTCTGCATAAATATTCATTTTTTAGATCACTGTATAATGGTATGATACTGTAGGTTGTGTCCATGCGTCCTATTTTAAGTATTTTCTTCATCTTCAGAACTTTAGAATGTAATTACAAAGCAATAGAATTATAACACCCTGATATGAGGTGGGCCTTTGCATCTGTAAAAATGAAACAAACACCAAAATAATGGGGATCCAGGATTAGAAAACATTATCTATTAGTCGAACAGCACACTGATATGATGCATGAACCACCTAACTTGAAAGCCTTAATTATCAACTAGAAGGATAAAAATGCATATCCAGCTCACAAACACTAATCAAACAAAAATAAACCTCCCACTTACTCCTAGACAAGACTTACCAAGGCAGAAACATTGGAGAACAATGATAGAATTGACCAAGGGCTTTGCACAAAGGAATTACCAGTAATTAGTAAGTTTCAACCCTAATCAAATGAAACAACCAAATATACAGACTGTACAATTTTTGAAAATATAAATGATAAAATGCACTAAATACATTCTAAACGACACACCAGGGAAGATATTAAACACATTCTAAACAACATACCAGGGAAAATACGCGACCATGATATGGAAAAGCGATAAGCATCAAACCCCAACTTGGCTATAAGCTCAACGTCTTCCTGCAGATAGTTATTGAATGAAATGACCAAGATCTAACAAAGCTTCAAAACATAACCAAAAAACGACATAACGGTAATAAGAAGAATTTTTTTTTTTCTCTATAACAAAGGAAAAGGATCCAATTATGCAGAAAGCAGAAAAACATAAGCATAAGCCAAATCAACTTAACAAGTGTTATTTTCAAACTAATTTTGGGGTCAACTCCATAGACCTTCTCCCATTAATTGTTAGCGACTACATGTATAAGGCACATTTTGCTTGTTTTTATCATCAGTGAATTGGATGAATTCAGCTTTTGGGAGGAAAACAGAGGGAGTCAGCATTTAGCAGAAGTTTAGTTAATGAAAAGCTAATGCAATACATGTACAAAACAGCTAACCAAACAGGCACAATTACAGGCTAAGAAGTCTGCTCCTGTAAACAAATTTGAACCTGGCCTTACCCCTTATTACCTTTTGCTTCGAATATCTGGAATAATGTTCTACCTATAAAAGTTTCTGTCTTCATTTGGAAATTGTGGCATAATGGCATTCCTCTGGATGATAGAATCCAACACTATGGAACCCCTTTCGCTTCCAAGTGTTCTTGTTACCCTGAGGGATCATTAGAGACTACTAACCATGTTTTTGCAAATTGTGTCCTCTCCAACGGTTGTGGCACCATTTCTCCTCCATTTTGGTTACAACTTCATCACCCTTGGCAGCTGGAGTAATCAAGTCACTCAATGATGGTTTGCCTCTTGTGGCTCGGACTAATTTCATCTACTTGCTAGCTCTCTACCGTCTCCCATTCTCTGGGAGATTGGCTTGCAAGGAATATAGCTAGATTTGAGGAAATTCCCACTAACTCTGATACCATCATTTATAACATCGTCAATTGGCTTAGGAATCTCGACATCCTTCTTAAGCCTTGTTCTCTTTTCCTCACCGCCAATGCTTCCGTCCTTGAGTCTCATCATATTTCTTAGATTACGATTTATGCTAAGAGGCCCACCTTGGTGAAGTGGTCTCCCCCTCCTTTGGGGACCCTCAAATTAAAGGGTAATGATACCCTTATACTTCCTTTACTACTGTATTACTACTCAACTATTTTTCCTTTTACACTTTGACTCTTGATTAAAATATTAGAATACTTCTTGCATAATTTAGAAAAAAATCAATTCAATCAACTAACGTAATCAAGTAATTTAATTAAAAATAAATTCAATTTGATAAAAATTGACATTCTTTTGCTCTTTGAGTCAATTTTTATAAAATTGAATTTATTTTTAATTAAATTACATGATTAGTTGGTTGATTGAATTGATTTTATTCTAGATTATGCAAGAAGGTCATATTTTATTATTTTAATCCAGATTCAAAGTGTAAAAGGAAAAAAAAAATAGTTGAGTAGTAATACAGTAGTAAAGGAAGTGTAAGGGTATTATTATCCCAAATTAAATATTGATGGTGCTTCCAAAGGCAACCCAGATCCTTCTGGAAACGGGGTATTCTTAGGTTCAATTATTGCTGGCTTTTTCTCTTTTTTTGGGCTTTGGTACAAATACTCTTGCTGAATTATCAGCTTTGAGATTTGGTCTTACTATATGCTATCAATTAAGTGTTTCTTAGATCATTATTAACTAGTTTAATACTGAATCCCAGCCTTCTTGTCAATATTTTGATATTTGGGATGATATTTTATAGTTCAAGCATCATTTTGCTTTTAGTCTCAGACATGTTTACAGGGAGAGTAATGCTTTAGTGGATAGCCTTGCCTCTTTTGGAGACTTGGGCAACACTACAGGTTTCTCTTTTCTAGTTCAACTGGTTAAACATATGCTTGGACTGTTTGCTTTAGATTGTGCAGGTGCTCCTAGCCTTCGACATTAGCTATAGTCTTTAATTCCTTTATGGACCAATTGTAACATTTTATAATTAATTTTCACTTTTAATTTTCCTTGGGAGCTTAATTTTGGGATTTTGGTTGTAACCCCAATGCTCCCTTTGTACAAGGTATTCTTCCGCAACAAGTGAGAGTTATCAACAAATTGGGGTACCATCATCTTAAAAAAAGCTTGGCCTACACTACTAGTTGGTACTCAAAGGATGGCTTTCCATAATTTGAGCAACTTAATGATGGATGTGAGGACGGATGGGAGTCTTATCTCTCAACACAGAACAAAATAATGAATAAAGAGATCAATAAATAATGCTTGCCCTTCTGTTGGATTTTCATGGATGAGAAGGACTGGGCAAAGGTGGGGACTGTTGTGTAATCAATCAGTGTCATCTGGAACATTATTCCAACAAGGCAGATAGAGTGGCACTACTTAGTTGTGCTCAGCGTACCAATTGAGTGCCATCATGTAGCTGTGCTGTCAGTATGAATGGAGCCGGTGCCTTTCAAAGCACTTTCTGTGTGCATTTTAGAAAGATTGCAGCTTGTGAGTGAGAAAATGGTTGTGCTAATGCAAAACAGCTTTCTTTATCCAGCATTCTATCTCATGTAAAGACTCACTCTCTTACAGCTTCCTATTAAGCACATCATACCTACCTACTGCCAACATTACATGATTAAATAGATAATGATAATGTAAGTCTAAAAAACATTTAAAAAATAAATAATTATTTCTAGATCTTAGAACTTCAAATTCAGAAAAAAAGAATGCATTAACAGGTGGTGAAGCATTGCACTAAAGCCAAACTCCATATCAAGACCTAGCAATTGTTTGCACAGGTGATTGGTGCACCGATAACTTTTACGTTTAGATCAGAGAAACAGGTAACGTCTTGAACATCTTGTTTAGGAGCGATGATTATTAACAACTGCAATTAATATTCATGCATGTTATGAGAGTTCATAAAGCAAAGCAAACAGAAAAAGCTAATCATGTGAAAATTATCTGGCTTTTTCTGTAACCGCTTTACAAATCAACAGCAGTTCAATGAAATGTTGTAGCTTCACGCAAGAAAGAGAAGAAAAATACATATTAGGGTGATGCATTATCCACCATGGAATGGTGTTGCTCACAGAATAGGGATTAGGAATGAGCCAAACAGCACTATGCTCTTGAAGTAAGAATTAGAATTGAGCCAAACGGCACAACAGAATAGTGTGAGATGACAATGAAAGAATGGGCTAAATTAGTGCATGATTATAACAAGGCCAAGCAATAACAAAAGGAACACGTGCCATACATGGCTAACACTAGTATCACCGACCTTGTATCTATGATATTGATCCACTGCAGAATCACCGTTGCTTTTGTCAACAATCTTGCCTAACATTACAAATGCGTAAACAAATAAGTTCCAAAACATGAAAAAGAAAAACTTAATCATGTCAATCCAAAACTTGTCGTAGAAGATATTTTCATATATAAAATTTTTGAGGAGAAAAAACAAGAAGAATACCCTCAGTGTGTGAAAAAGCATCCCAAATACTAGGGCCCCTACCACCCTCCTTACAGGCTCCTTCAACCTGCAAATAACCACAAAGAAGACCGAATTCCAAGATCATTAAGGATTACATTAAAGACTCAACATTAACCAACTCAACAGAAAAATAAAATGATAAATATAAAAATATAAAACAGATAAGCTAACTCTTTTTAGCCTAATATTTCTGAAAGTGATGGTATGCAAGTTAAGTCTCATATTTAGTTTAACAAACTTTATTTTTAGCCTAATATTTCTGAAACCAATGGTATGAAAGTTAGTCTCATATTTAGTTTAACAAAATTTATTTTCCAAGGCAAATAATATCCATCTCCTTCACATCATTTTCTAATACCTTATAAGAAGAGGCACACTATCAAACACCTTGCTGAAAAAAATGCATTAAATCTCAGTTAATATGTCAAGAAAATATGATGACTGTGAATAATGGCTTCAATTCATCTCATGCATCCTTTTCTCCAATTTTCTTTTCTTAGCTTCTTTCAATTCTTAAAAAAAAAAAATCTTTTCCTTTTTCTACTGTAAGACTATAGTATGAAAGAAATCTCTACGGAATTAAATTGTTCATTTCTCTTAGTGTGCATATGCATCATCAAACCCTTGATAAAGTGAACACAAGATTCCCGTTTGACCACATGACTGAGTGGCAAAAGGCAACCCACCAAGTTCATATCCAAGATCTTGACTACAAACTGTTTTTTCCCCCTTTCATCTTCAATTCCCAGTCATATAAAGAGTGCGAGGTGAGAGTTGTTCAAAACGTTAAAAGTGAGGAAACAGACAGATAACAATATGCCATAACTGAATATATGACATCTTGCGCTAAGATTTTCAAAGTCTGAGTTTATTATTTCAAATTTTGATTAGAAAATGATACTTTTATGTAGAGATCATTATGCATTCCAGCAGGAAACTTGTAATCTTTTACTCACACCCATAGGTACAACTACAAGCAGAGAGCAGATTACCAAACCATGAGAGTGGCACAAGGTTCTTTGAAACATATCTCCCTATATGAAGGATATATAATTCTTTTAAGTATCTATCAAGTAAAAAATGAAATCGGATAATATGCAACAAAAACTACTCCTAAAAGACCAAGAAATTAAAAAAAAAAAAAAAAAAAAAAAAAAGGGAAGTGAAAAACGTGCGAGGACCAGGCAATCATGCCTGCCAGGAATGACCACCCAGTAACTACAAACAGAATTCGGAGAAATAACATAACGAAAGGAGCAAAAATCTTAATCACGTAATTATGTCCGTTAGAAAGACATGACAAACGCGGTACAACACAAAGCCCATTTCCATAGATAACAGAAGACTGCACGCTCAAGCAGAAAACGCCCAGATCGTAATTTGCAAGGAAATGGATAACAAAGAAACGCATTTTCCTTACATACACACATTTGCATTAGAAAGTGAAAATCAACTAGTACCCAGATGTCAGAAATCAAAGGTAGTACCAATTTCAAGCATAAGAATGCGGGTGTACGGGTGGATAACAGAAAGATCACCTGATAGGCAGAAGTGGCCACGCCAAAGACGAAGTTTGGAGGGAAATCACTGCGAGAGATGTCGTTCTTGCTGGCATCGGCAGCTTCATATTCTTTCAAGTAGTCCTTTTTCTTCACCATTGTTGTCAGTTGGAGTCTGAGCAGAGTGGATGCATTTATGTGTATAAATATAGTGGAAAGGGAATTAGCCACGTGTGGGTCTCTGATGAGATCTCTTCTAAGTGTGGGGCCCCGATTTACCAAACTAATGCATGATGCCATGATCTGTCAGATGCTAATTGGTCCCTTTTCCTAAAAGAAGTTGACAATTATATGCTAAGCTGTCTGGCTGCAGTGATTATTGGACGTGTCGGACCGTCGGTTAGATAAAATTTATCTTTTTTTTTTTATATTTTTAAAAAATAAAAAAAATCATCATTTAATTAAAAAAATAAATAAATACAGAAACGATGATATATTAACATTATTCTTAAAAAAATTTAAAAAAATATTATTATACTGCCTCATTTTACTTCTTAATCGTTCATATATTTAAACTTTTTTATATATTATTTTTAATTAAAGAATTTTATATTTTTTAAAAATATTAAAAAATTAAATATTAAAAAATTAAAAAAAAAGTTTTGCCAAGGGCATCCCAGCGACACTCTGGCAGTACTTTATTCTTATATCCCCGTATCAGGTTCTTTTGCAGTTATTGGCATCGGTTCCGAGATTAGACTACTTTTGATACTTATGGAATTTTTTTTAAAAATAAAATAACATAAAAGATGAGTTTTATTATTTATGATTAATAAAATTAAGTAGTGCTAGGCTGCCATCGCTGCATTGACAGCTAGGCCTTAGCATAAATTTATTTTTTATTTTTTAAAATTTTTTATTTAAAATTTTTATTATTTTTAAATATTTTTTTAATACTTCTTAAAAATAAAAAATTAAAATATAAGAAATATCAAAATAAAGTGTAAAAAATAGGTGTCAAAAAAGCATTTTTCTATTTATTAAATATTTTTGTCATTTATGACGTTATACAGATGGCGGATCTATTAAAAATAAATATTTTCAAAAAATGCTTAAACTTTGTGAACTGTTTTGGTTTTTTTTTTTTAAGAAATGATATTTGTATCTATAGAGTGTGTAAGTGTCGTATACGTTTTTTGAAAAAAATATATAAATATGAAATTTACATAAAAAAATAATTTTTTAAAAATATCTCTTTTTTTTTTTTTAAAAAATACCCGACGCTTGTACAATCCATAATTATATATAGTATTACTCTATAAAAGCTAAAGATATTTTTATGATAAAGACGTTGTAGCGTAAATATGTTTAAATTGAGAGTGAAAGCATTTAGAAAAACTCTGAACTCCCAAATTATATGGTCCAAGATTTTCTTCAAAAGGTTTTGAAATTAATTAATTAATTTATTTTGAAATCAAAGTATTCTTCATTCGTCAGACAAAAGATAAGTCATTACAATGCTTTTCTTAATCAATTCCGGATCCTCTTCTAACCAAACTGACTCTTCTTCAAATGACAAGGCTAACTTAGCCATTTGAGCAGCATTATTCCCTTCTCTTGGTGTATATTGGATTCTCCAATTTACACTACCTTTGCAAAATTGTTTTGATGTCTTCAATCAACTGTCCATACCATAACATGTTCTCCTCAAACCTTTGTATATCCCTTATCACAGATAGAGCATCCCCTTCAAATATGACTTGGTTTAGACTCATTTCCTTGCATAATTCCATAGCCTTCCATAAGGCATTAATTTTTTTGCTATTACTAAGTGAGAGACAAAAAAATGAGGCATGCATAAAGTTGCTATTAGATCTCCTTCCTAGTTCCTAATAACTACTCCAGCTTCCGATTTTCAAATTTTTTCCATCTAAAGCTGCATCTCAATTTGTTTTAAAAAAATTTTACCTGGTTTTTGCCATCTGATAGCTCGGTTTACTGAACCGGTTGTAGTTGTTTGCTTCCATAGGTAAACTTGTATTGACTGATACTCTTCCAAGTCATTCTTTGCACAACTAAGAATAGCTCTAGGACTTTCAAGGGGTATGCTACTTGTTATTTCTACCTCTTTTCCATCCACTACTTCTTTAATAAGGTTGATATTCTAGCAACCTTTAGTATTATCTGTTAATTCATTCATTGTTGCTTCCTTAGTAAAACTCTTCACAAGAGATTGGACCTTAAAAGAACTAGGTGTAGGCAACCATTTATCACCCCTTATTTTTATCTTAATACCACTCCCTACCCTCCATCTCATGCCCTTTTGAATCAGATTTCTTGAACTCCATATACTCCATATATGTGAAGGACCTCCACCTAGTTTAGCAGTCAAAATATTACCTTGTTTATGGTATTTTTCCTTCATGATCTTTGCAGCCAAGGAGTTTGGATTATTAGTAAGCAATCTCCAGAACTGCTTTACCAACATTGCCTGATTAAAACTTTAAAATATCTCAGAAGCCCAACCATCCTTCACTCTTTGATATACGTATCTTGCTTTATTTCTTCCACTGAATTTTCTTGTCTTGTTTCAAATGCCCCCACCAGAATCTTGCCATAAGGGCTGAAAATTCCTTCCATAACTTCTTTGGAGGTTTGAAAACACTCATTGCATATGTTGGGATTGCTTGTATCATAGCTTTATTAAGGATCTCTTTACCTGCCTGAGAAATAAAGTGATTCTTCCAATTATTAATCATCTCCCAAACTCTTGATCCCTCTTAAGTTAATTATATTTGGATCTTCCAACCACTATAGGCAAACTCAGGTACTTCTCAAAATCCCCACTGACTCTTGCCCGTGTTTCTTTAACTATCTGGCCTCTTACTGCTGGCCTGGTATTAGTAGTAAAATAGATAGAAGTCTTCTGCATATTTATCCAACATCTAATCTACACATCTCCACTCCTTCATATTGGAATTAAAAAAAAGTATGCAATCATATGCAAAGAGCAAATGATTGATACCGATTACACTTTTTGCTACAAATACGAGTATTTTATAGTGTTGAACCCAAGGTTTCAAGTTTCATATAATTATATATCTACATATGGATTTTGATGATAACAAATGAATTCAAGTATAGAGAAGTCTCAAACTCAAGTTGTTTACACAATGGAGCCATGTACATCAACGAAACAAGCATGAGCAAGAAATGGAACAAGCTTACAAATAAAACTCTTAGAGTAATTTTATACATCTCTTGATAAAATTCGAAATTGGATTAAGGTTCAAAATTAATCTTTTCTCATAAAGCATCAAATTTCATTTTCCACATGTGCATGACATATTTAAAATTTAAAAGTCTAAAATTTGAATTTTTGGAAAGATTATTGATTGTCATTTTTCATATATGCATAGCATGATCAAAAGTTTGATTTTGAAAATTTGAAAGATGATTGATTGTCATCTTTCACATGTGCATGTTTTGTTCGAAAAAATTGAAAAGTGATTGATACTCTTTTTGACATATACAAAAGGAAGACGATTTTGTTTGAAAATTTTGAAAAGTAAATCATGCTTATTTTGTCATATGCGAAAAGTAAAAGATTAGTTTTGAAAAATTTGAAAAGAGATTGATGCTCTTTTGTACATATGCAAAAAGAATATGATTTTGTTTGAAAAAAATTGAAAAGTAGATCATGCTCATTTTGTCTGTTAGTTTGGGGGGTGAGATGAGAATTTTGTGTTTTGTTTGAAAGTTTAAAATATTATGTTTTAATATTATTATTGTGTTACGATTTGAACATGATGAGAACCAAGGTGGGCCTAGTTTTAAAGATATGTTGCATGTTCTAGATTGGCCAAATACAAGTTCAAGAGCTTAAATGATGAAGATTCAGCTTTGATTCATTTGATGAACTATGGAAAGGGCAACAACAAGACTTAAAGGCTTTGGGCACTTGAAGGCTTTCAACTTATTTAATTCATTTAAAGCACTTATTTTATTAGTTTCGAATAATTGAGTTTATTATGGGACACACTTAAGGGGGCCTATGCAAGGGCATGTTGGGAAAGTTATTATTTTATTGAACTAGGGTTAGGGTTACTGTAGCCGAGTTACTGTAGCGCGGCACTGTTCATCCAGGAGCACTTTTGGAAGATGGGGGTTTATTTTGGCTAGGGTTTCATTAGGTTTTCCTTTAAATACTATATGTATCCTCATTCTAATCAGATTATGAAATTTATAAAATTTGATGAATTTATTCATTGTGAGTTGAGTTTTACTCCTCTTGTTCTTAATTGAACTTTTGAACTTATCAAAGGTAAATCACAACCTTTGTGGCGTTCCTCCTTTGTAATCTGGGTTCTTGAAACGGGTTCTCATCGGGTCTAGGTTCTCCATCCATTGACTTGATTTTGGCTTTCTTGGGGAGTTTTCAAATTGACTGTGGGTTCAAGGGATTCCTTTCCCGCGGGTTCATATCATTTGGTATTCAGAGCAAGGTTTCCAATCAGGTCTGATTCTATTTTTTAATTTTAGTATCCTTAAATTTAATTCTAGGGCCTCATTGTTCTAGGGTTGCCAAAAAAAAAAAAAAAAATTGAAATAAAAAGTAGGCTGCCGAAATTCTTAAGGTTTTGGGTTTGGCTGAAATTTGCATCACCTAGGGTTTCAAAATTCTAGGGTTTCCTGCATCTCTAAGTTTGTCAATTGCTTGGAGTGTCGTTCCATTGATTCTCTTCTATTTCATTGTCCATGTTTGTGTGTTTGAATTCAATTGGTTGGTTTTCACAATTGAATATTGTTGTTTGTGGATGAATTAGAGAAAAGAAAAGAAAGGAAAAGAAAAGAAAAGAAAAGAAAGGAAAGGAAAAGAAAAGAAAAGAAAAGAAAGGAAAGGAAAAGAAAAGAAAAGAAAATTCCAAAAAAAAAAAAAAGAAGAAGATGAAGAAAAGAGAATGTAGCATATTCAAAGTTGCTACATAGTTACAACAAAGAGAAAGAAAGAAATTTGTTGATTTAAACCTTATGATCAAAGGGGCTGCTGCATACATCACTCAAGTTGGTATCTTGTCTTATTGTTACTCTTTCATCCGTATAACTTCATTGATTCTCGTGTCATTTTTATTCCTTCCATGTTTCTCTTGTTCTTGTTTCCTGGATCTAATTACTAGTTGGGATAAAATAAGGTTGCTTTCTATTGATTGTGTTCAATTAGTTCTTAAAGAACTTGAGTAGGAAAACTCTTGAGGTAAAAGGCAAGAGAGTGCGAGACTATTATCGGGAAAAAGCCACTAAGAGTAAAACACGAGTAGAGTGCCATTATTCGAGTGTAAACACGTAAGGGAGTGTGTGAGGTTTTGCACTAACATTCTTTTTGTGCAGCATATTATGATGTCTCATAGAAGTGACTCATCACCAAAAAGTGTGGCAGATAACTCATCCTTTGTGTTGCAAGCCATGCAACAACAGTTTGAGCAGTTGAACTTGGTGTTGGGTGAAGTGAGGGATAGTATGGATAATCAAGAAGCAATGATTAGAAATCTACAAGGTGAGATAAATAGGAGGCGATGTGAGCCTAGAATTGAGAATGGGTATAAGAATGGAGAGTTTGGTGAGAATGAGAAAGGCTTAACATTTGAAGTTGGAATGGGTGGACATAGAGGAGTTAGGCATGGAAGAGGCCTTAAGGCAAACTCTGGGGGTCGAGATGGAGTAAATAAGAACCTTGAGAGCATCAAAATGAAAATACCATCATTCCAAGGTAGAACTGACCCTGAATTTTATTTAGAGTGGGAGAAAAGAATAGAGTTGGTGTTTGATTGTCATAATTACTCTGAGGAAAAGAAGGTGAAGTTGGTTGTAATTGAGTTCACTGATTATGCGATTATTTGGTGGGATCAATTAGTATCCAATAGGAGGAGGAATCTTGAAAGGCCTGTAGAAACATGGAGAGAGTTGAAAGCTATCATGAGGCGGAGATTTGTACCTAGCCACTACTATAGAGACCTCAACCAAAAACTACAAAATCTTTCACAGGGGTCTAGGAGTGTAGAGGATTACCATAAGGAGATGGAGTTGGTTATGATTCGGGCTAATGTAGTGGAGAATCGGGAGGCCACAATTAAAAGATTTTTGAGTGGGTTAAATAGGGAGATAGCCAATGGAGTTAAGTTGCAACATTATGTGGAGGTAGAGGATATAGTGCATATGGCTATGAAGGTGGAGAGGCGGCTAAAAGGAAAGGGTACATCAATGTATACTTCGGTTTCTAGTACTCATTGGAAATCAAAGTGGGACAAAAATGATCAAGTTGTTACAATGGGAAAGACCGAACCACCTAAGAGAAAAGATTTGGGTGAGGCTGAAACCTCAAGAAAAAAAGAGAATGAGTTGAAAAACAATTGTGAGGCCGAGAGTTCAAAACAAGAGAAGAGTGAAAGAAAAAGAGAGAGTGAAAAAAACAAAGAGAATGAGGCCAAAACATCAAAAGAAAGAGAGAGTGAAAAAGAAAATAGAGAGGTGGTTGAGAGTCAAGAAAAAAGAGATGAGCCACAAGAGGAAAAAGAAAGAAAGATTGCAGAGAGAAATAGAAAGACAAAAGTGAGTTTTTATGCTAAGGCAAACTTTTATAATAACGAATTTAACGACTCTTTGCTTAGTGTTGTTGTTTCTTTCTTGCAGGGATATGAGGTCGTGATTACTAGCGGTGTGTTTAGTGGATTGCCACCTATTAAGGAGATAGAGCACTACATTGATTTTGTGCCAAGTGCGACAATTCCTAACCAACCTTTCTTGGAAGAACATGAGTTCTTGACACACTTAAAGGGACAAGGTAAGTTGTCGACTAGAATGCGTGCTAAGCGGGAAGATTGTATTGAAACTTTTCCTCATGTATTCAAATACACACAAGGTATGGAAAATTTTGTGGTTGATGCTTTTGCAAGCAGGTATGTCATTGTCTTCTTTTTAGATGCAAAATTGTTGAGACTTGAATATGATAAGGAATTACATGCTTATGATGATGACTTTGCTAGTGTGTATGGAACATGTGAGAAAGCATCATTTGGTAAGTTCTATAAACTAGATTGGTACTTGTTTAGAAAGAATAGATTTTGTGTGCCTACTAGTTTTATGCCTAAGTTGCTTGTGTGTGATGGACATGGTGGTTTGTTGGGTAACCTTGGAGTAAGGAAGACTTTTGTTGTGTTGCATGAACGTTTTTGGGAATATCAATTGCCATTCCATGACGTGTTGCATGGACGTTTGTGGAAGTATCTTTTTTCATTCATTGATGTGTTGCGTGAACATTTGTGGGAGTATTGCTTGCCATTCATTGAGTCTTCATATAATTGGAGTAGTCATTTTGGTGTAAATAAGATTGTAAATGTGTTGCATGAACGTTTGTGGGAATATCATTTGCCATTCATTGACTTGTTGCATAAACGTTTACGTGAGAATCATTTGTCTTTCATTGAGTTTGCATATAATTTGAGTGATCATTTTGGGGTGAGGGGGACTTTAGATGTGTTTCATGAACATTTGTTGGAGTATTGTTTGTCATTCATTGAGTTTACATATAATTGGAGTGTTCATGCTACTACTAAATTTTCACCAATTGAAATTGTTTATAGACTTAATCCATTTCCTATTTTAGATTTAAAGTCTTCACCAGTTGATGATAGGAGTAGCTTGGATGGACAATTCCAAATTCTTGAACAAATTAATGATAATGCTTATGAAATTAATGATAATGTTACTAACATTTTTCCTTTTGATCCAGGTGGAGATTCGAGGTCGAATTCTTTTGAGGAGAGGGGGAATGATGAGAACCAAGGTAGGCCTAGTTTTAAAGATATGTTGCATGTTCTAGATTGGCCAAATACAAGTTCAAGAGCTTAAATGATGAAGATTCAGCTTTGATTCATTTGATAAACTATGGAAAGGGCAACAACAAGACTTAAAGGCTTTGGGCACTTGAAGGCTTTCAACTTATTTAATTCATTTAAAGCACTTATTTTATTAGTTTCGAATAATTGGGTTTATTATAGGAAACACTTAAGGGGGCCTATGCAAGGGCATGTTGGGAAAGTTATTATTTTATTGAACTAGGGTTAGGGTTACTGTAGCCGAGTTACTGTAGCGCGGCACTGTTCATCCAGGGGCACGTTTGGAAGATGGGGGTTTATTTTGGCTAGGGTTTTATTAGGTTTTCCTTTAAATACTATATGTATCCTCATTCTAATCAGATTATGAAATTTATAAAATTTGATGAATTTATTCATTATGAGTTGAGTTTTACTCCTCTTGTTCTTAATTGAACTTTTGAACTTATCAAAGGTAAATCACAACCTTTGTGGCGTTCCTCCTTTGTAATCTGGGTTCTTGAGACGGGTTCTTCAACGGGTCTAGATTTTAATATAATCTAGGTTCTTGAAACGGGTTCTCATCGGGTCTAGGTTCTCCATCCATTGACTTGATTTTGGCTTTCTTAGGGAGTTTTCAAATTGACTGTGGGTTCAAGGGATTCCTTTCCCGCGGGTTCATATCAGAACATGTTGAATTGAGATTTGAAAAAAATTAAATTGTTTATCATATTTTATATGAGGATTTGAAAAAGGTGTAATGATGAGATGAGATGAGATGATAATTTTGTGTCTCATCCCACCCCTCAAACCTGCTTGGAAGAGAGAGTGAAGTGGGTTGTATTTAAAAAATTCACAATTATAAACCAAATACACAATATAAAATATGAACAAAATATGAAGCATCAGTAAATATAAAGAGTAAGGGTAAGATGGAAGCAAACTCAGAATTTTAACGAGGTTCAGCCTCACATCCCATGTCCTCGCCTCAAGCTACCAATTGGAGATTCTCAACTTCACCATTCAACCTCTTTCAGGTGGAGATAGAAACCTATTACACATTTGAGCAGTACCGTTACAAAGAATACGTGTAGAACACCCTCTATACTTACAATCACCTTACACGTGGTGATTCAACTATTCCCTATGTAGAATATCTTCTACACGCACAAGGGTTATACACACCCTTTTACTGATACAAGAACTGATAGTGAGTATGTTATTAGAAAACACTCCTTAATGAGTGGAATAAGAACAATACATCGCAAACTATATATCTTTCAAAATGAACAAGGGTTAAAGCCAATACTTAGATAAGAGAGATTGAAAGGTTTGAATAAATGTCGTAAAACTTGCAATTGATGTGTGTATGTTCTTCTTGTTGTTGTTTGTAAAGATCTCAATTGAGCTATTTATAGGCATATGAGATTTTAATTTCAAATTTAAAAATATTCAAATAAAAAAGGAGCACAACTCACTTTTCAAAATTTTCAAATAAAAATCTCCTTTTTGCAATTGCTAAATAAAACATCATTCACTTTTCAAAATTTTCAAACCTAATCTTTTACTTTTCGCATATGACAAAATGAACATTCTTTACGGTTCAACAATTTTCAAATAAAATCATTTACCTTTTACATATGTCAAAAAGAATATCAATCGCTTTTCAAAATTTCAAACCTAATCTTTTATTTTTCGCATATAGCAAAAGGAGCATTATTTACATTTCAAAATTTTCAAACAAAATCATCTACCTTTTGCATATGTCAAAAAGAGCATCAACCATTTTTCAAAATTTTCAAACAAAACATGCACATGCGAAAGATGACAATCAATCATCTTTTAAATTTTCAAAATTCAAACTTTTAATCATGTCATACACGTGTGAAAAATGACAATAAATTATTTTTCCAAAAATTTAAATTTCAAAATTTGAAATTTCAAATATGTCATGCACATGTGGAAAATGCAATTTGATGTTTTATGAGAAAATATTAATTTTGAACCTTAATCTAATTTCGAGTTTTACCAAGAGATGTACAAAATTACTCTAAGAGTTTTATTTGTAAGCTTTTTCTCTTTCTTGCTCATACTTGATTCGTTGATGTGCTTAGCTCCATTGTGTAGAAAATTTGAGCTTGAGATTCCTTTATGCTTGAATTTATTTGTTATCATCAAAATCAATATGTAGATTTATAATTATATGAAACTTGAAACCTTGGGTTCAACAATCTCCCCCTTTTTTATGATGACAAATACTTCGTAGAACTCTGAGACCCATAGTAATACTTAAGCCCACCTGAGAATGTGCGTTAGTTTCTCAAGCAATGGATAAACATAATTCCAAGTATATATAACAAGCTTAATAATTCAAATGATGTAAATTTAAAATAAAGCATTGGAAAGAACATATTAATGTTCTAGCTCTAAATTTCTCCCCCTTTTGGCATCATTAAAAAGGAACCGCTGCAATTAGGGGTGCTACATGCCCCCTACGGGGCGGGGGCACCCCTTCCCGTAGCCCGCCCTGCATGGGGCGGGGGGTGGGGTTTTCACCCCCATCCCCCGCCATGGTGGGCGGGGGCGGGCCGCCTTTTTTCACTTAAAAAAAATACTATATTTATTTTATTTAAAAATTATTTATAAGTGTAAAAGTAATTAAAAATATATTTTTAGATCCAAATTATAAATTTAAATTTTGTAAATATAACTATAATTTAAAAACTATGTAACTTTTAAATTTGCTAGTGCATATTTTGTATAAATTGTAGTGTATTAGTTTTTAAACTATATAGTTTTTAAATTTTCCAATGCATATTTTGTAAACAAGTCTAACAAATTGTAATATATATTTATATATACACAATTTGTAAAATATAAATATAAATATATTTATGTTTATATATATGTATATAATATATATATATATATATATATATATAAATGGGGGCGGGGGAAATGCGGGGCGGGGTTGGGCCTTCCCCGTCACCTGCCCCCGCTAGGAGCCCTAGATGCGGAGGGGGGGGGGGGGGGCCCGCCCCTGCATGGGTGGAGCGGGACTGCCCGCCCCGCCATGCGGGGGTGGAGCGGAAGCGGGGCAGGGCCCCGCTGCCCTCCCCTAGTTGCAACCAATGGATTGATAAAAATTGTGCATTTGTAGAAACTGTGGAGAGCTAAATAATTGGAGCCACCTAGGTCCCGACAAGTGCTGCAAAATCTTGAGACCTAACTCTATCAACCTAGTGCGAAATAAGATTTAAATCTGTTTGATATTGTTGACAAACGAGATTTTACAAAAATTTGAAAGTTCTGGGTTTCTTTTTCAAAGAACCATTTTCACCCATTGGATACTCAAGAAAAAAAAATTCTCACATTCCTCCTTGACCTAATTTCTGTTTATCCAGAACGATAGTATGGCCGATAAAATTTCTTCCTTAATGTTCCAGATTTGAATCAGGAACCCTTTATGCCTCAACCATCAATTTTTCTCTTGAGGCCGTCAACACCATGATAGGTGCAGAGATGTATTTTTCTAGTATGACTGATTATGAGGTTGTTGTAGAATCAAGAATGCCCAATGCTCAATATGATGCCTCTGTTACGACCATGTCTCGGAGGCTATTGGCGAGGCTGAGTGAGATTGATCAGTTTAACAATCAAATATTTGAATTGTGTCAAAAGCTTGCTAATCAAGATAGAAAAAAAAAATAAAAGGTTAAAACAAGAAAACAAGGAATTGAAGAAATTTGCGAACTGTTACACTCATGACTTGCAACCATGAATAAAAGAGCTAATAAGAGAAAGTTTAAATACAAAGTCAACATCAGCAGATAACAACAAGGGTTTAGCGTTTATGAGAAAAATAGGGCTAGTCTGTAGTTAATCTCGTTAACTTAGCTAAATAACTTTTGACAATATGCGTCCAGCATATCTTTTAATTTTTGACTGAATAAGATTTGAAGAAATGATAGCTTGTCTTGTTCTCATTTCCATCTCTATGAAATTAGTCTTGAGTTTCATCTAATACGCATCAAATCTTCTTTACTCTCTGTAATTCATCTGCATTCTCACCCTCTAAGGCTTTTTTTTCCCAATGGCTCCTTGATCGCTATATGAGGTATTCTACATCTTAGCCACCAGTTATTTCTACATTTGCCATAGGTGCCATGATGCAGCATGAGAGTGATCTGACTAACAAGTCAGATGATGATGCCTTTTATGAACTTGTGAGTCTCGGTACTCGTACTCATCGTCTATTGTCGCATTTTTCCGGCGGTTGCAATCTAGAACTCTTGAGGTTGAAAACCTTAACGAGAAGATTTATGTACTTCAATAACTTGTTCTCGAGTCTAACAAAAAAATAGAAGACTTAAAGCAGAGGAATAAGGATTTAAAATTCTTGCCTGACTCTTCATTTCGACTTTCTAATCCTTTAGATAAGGATAGCATATTGATATATGAAGAGCAAGAGCATTTCAAAAATGAGAGTTTTTTTAAGTAATTTGAGATAATAAAATAAAAATATTTAACAGATATTCAAAGCATGCATCATTCATATTTCTCTTCTAATCATGCATAGTCTATCTTCTAGCAGAGGTTTTGTGAAAATGTCTGCCAACTGATCGTGTGTGCTTGTGAATTCTAGTACAATATCGTCATTCTGTACATGATCTCGAAAAAAATGATATCTAATCTCAATATGCTTAGTTCTAGAATGTTGTATTGAGTTCTTTGAAAGATTTATAACACTTGTATTAGATTGTACATGAGCTTAAAATCCTCAAGTTGTTGCTTCATATAAAGAACTTGAGCACAACAACTACCTGCAGCAACATATGTTGCCTCAATAGTGGATAATGCAACATAATTTTGCTTTTTCCTAAACCATGAAACAAGTGCATGACCTAAAAAATGACATGTTCCACTAGTGCCTTTTTTATCAACTTTGCAACCAGCATAATCTGCATCTGAGTAGTTGATTAGATCAAAAGAAGTGTGCTTAGGATACCATAACCCTTTGTCAATTGTACCATCAAGATATTTAAGAATGCGCTTAACTGCTGTCAAATGAGATTCTTTTGGAGATGATTGAAAACATGCACACAAGCATAGACTAAACATAATATCTGGTCTACTGGCTGTCAAATATAATAGACTATCAATCATACCTCGATATACCTTTAAGTCAATTGGCTTATCGGTTTCATCCTTGTCAAGTTTGGTGGATGGTCTCATTGGTATTCCATTTTCTTCGTACCTTCCATCCCAAGCTTTTTGAATAATTCTTTGATATATTTTGATTGATTAATGAATGTTCAACTCTTTACTTAATTTGCAATCCGAGAAAGAAGTTAGGTTCTCTCATCATGCTCATTTCAAATTCTTTTTGCATACTCTTAGCAAAAACTTGGCACATATTTTCATTAGTAGCACCACATATTATATCATCCACATAAATCCGAATCAAAAGAATATAATCATTTTTGTGTTTAATGAAAAAGGTTGTGTCAATTGTTCATCTTGAAATACTTTTTTCAATCAAGAAACTATTGAGTCTCTCATACAAAGCTAAAGACGAACAATTGACACAACCATTTTCATTAAACACGAAAATGATGATATTCTTTTGATTCAGATTTATATGGATGATATAATATTTGGTGCTACTAATGAAAATATGTGCCAAGTTTTTGCTAAGAATATGCAGGAAGAATTTGAAATGCGCATGATGGGAGAACTTAACTTCTTTCTCGGATTGCAAATTAAGCAAGCAAAAAGTGGAACATTCATTAATTAGTCAAAATATATCAAAGAATTACTCAAAACGTTTGAAATGGAAGATGCAAAAGAAATTGGAACACCAATGAGCCCATCCAACAAACTTGATAAAGATGAAAACGGTAAGCCAGTTGACTCGAAAGTATAACAAGGTATGATTAGTAGTTTATTATATTTGACAGACAGTAAACCAAATATTATGTTCAGTGTATGCTTATGTGCACATTTTCTATTATCTCCAAAAGAATCTCATTTGACAGCAGTTAAGCGCATTCTTAGATATCTTGTTGGTACAGTTGACCTAGGGTTATGGTATCCTAAGCACACTTCTTTCGATCTAATCAGGTACTTAGATGCAGATTATGCTGGTTGCAAAGTTGATTGAAAAGGCACTAGGGAACATGTCATTTCTTAGGTCATGCACTTGTTTCATGGTTTAGTAAAAAGCAAAATTATGTTGTATTATCTACTGTTGAGGCAGCATATGTTGTTGCGGGTAGTTGTTGTGCTCAAGTTCTTTACATGAAGCAACAACTTGATTAGAAGAGAAATATGAATGATGCATTCTATGAATATCTATTAAATATTTTTATTTTATTATCTCAAATTACTTAAAAAAACTTGAGACTTTTAGCCTCATTTTTCAAGTGCTATTGCTCTTTATATATCAACTTGCTATCATTATCTAAAGGATTAGAAATTCGAAATGAAGAGTCAAGCAAGGATTTTAAATCCTTATTCTTCTACTTTAAGTTTTCTATTTTTTTGTTAGACTCGAGAACAAGTCATTGAAGTACATAAATCTTCTCGTTAAGGTTTTCAACCTCACGAGTTCTAGATTGCAACCACCGGAAAAATGCGATAATGGACGATGAGTATCGAACCGAGAATCACAAGTTCATAAAAGGTGTCATCATCTGACTTATTAGTTAGATCACTCTCATGCTGCATCATGGCACCTATGACAGATGCAGAAATAACTGGTGATTGAGATGTAGAAACCTCATATAGTGATCAAGGAGCCATCAGGAAAAGAAAAAAAAAAAAAACCTTAGAGGGTGAGAATGCAGATGGGTTACAGAGAGTAAAAAGGATTTGATGCAAATTAGATGAAACTCAAGACTGATTTTGTAGAGATAGAAATGAGAACAAGACAAGCTATCATTTCTTCAAATCTTACTTAGTAAAAAATTACAAGATATACTAGACGCATATTGTCAAAATTTATTTAGTTAAGCCATCAAGACTGTCCCTATTTTTCTCGTAAATGCTAAACCTCTGTTGTTATAGGTTGATGTTGACTTTGTATTTGAACTCTCTATCATTCCAGCTCCTCTATTTGTAGTTGAAGGTCATGAGCGTATCAGTCCGCAAATTTCTTCAACTCCTTGTTTTCTTCTTTAACCTTTTATTCTTTCTATCTTTATTAGCAAGCCTTTGATGCAACTCAGATATTTGATTGTTAAGCCGATCAACCTCACTCACTCTCGCCAGTAACCTCTGAGACATGGTCATAACAGAGGCAACATATTGAGTATTGAGCATTCTTGATTATGCAACAATCTCAGAATTAGTCCTACTAGAAAAATACATTTCTGCTCCTATCATGGTGTTGACGACCTCATGAGAGAAAATTAATGGTTGAGGTATAAAGGGTTTATGATTCAAATCTGGAACATTAGTGGAAGAAAGTTTCTCAGTCATACTATTGTTTTGGATAAATAGAAATTAGGTCAATGAGTAATGTGAGAGTCTTTTTTTAGTGAGTATCCGATTGGTGAAAATGGTCATTTTAAAAAGGAACTTGGAGCTTTCAAATTTTTGCAAAATCTCGTTTGTCAACAACATTAAACGGAATTATATCTCCTTCTGTACTAAACCAATAGAGCTAGACCTCTAGCTTTGGAACACTTGTCGGGACTCGAGCAGCTCCAATTATTCAGCTCTCCACAGTTTCTATAAACGCACAGTTTTTATCAGTCTATTGCTTACTGCGGTTCCTTTTTAATGATGCCAAAATGGGGAGAAGTTTTAGAATAAGAACATTAACATGTTCTTTCCAATGCCTTATTTTAAGTTTACAGCCTTTGAATTATTAAGCTTATTATATATACTTCAAATTATGTTTATCTATTGCTTGAAAAAATAACGCACATTCTCAAGGGGAGCTTAAATATTACTACAGGTTTTAGAGTTTTACTAAGTATTTGTTATCATAAAAAATGGGGAGATTGTTGAATCCAATATTTCAAGTTTTATATAATTATATATCTACATATGGATTTTGATGATAACAAATGAATTCAAGCATAAAGGAGTCTCAAACTCAAGTTGTCTACACAATGGAATCAAGTACATCAGCGAATCAAGCACATCAGAGAATCAAGCATGGGCAGAAATGGAACAAGCTTACAAATAAAACTCTTAGAGAAATTTTGCACATCTCTTGATAAAATTTAAAATTAGATTAAGGCTCAAAATTAATATTTTCTCATAAAGTATCAAATTGCATTTTCCACATGTGCATGACATATTTGAAATTTCAAAGTTTGAAATTTGTATTTTTGGAAAGATGATTGATTGTCATCTTTCACATGTGCATGACATGATTAAAAGTTTGAATTTTGAAAATTTGAAAGATGATTGAATTTCACATGTGCATGTTTTTTTTTGAAAATTTTGAAAAGTAATTGATGCTCTTTTTGATATATGAAAAAGGAAGATTATTTTATTTGAATATTTTGAAAAGTAAATCTTGCTCATTTTGTCATATGCGAAAAGTAAAAGATTAGTTTTGAAAATTTTGAAAAATGATTAATGTTCTTTTTGACATATTTGTAAAGTAAAAGATTAGGTTTGAAGAATTTGAAAAGTGAATGATGTCATCTTTAACAATTGCAAAAATGAGAAACTTTTATTTGAAAATTTTGAAAAATAAGTGATGCTCCTTTTTGACATGTGAATCTTTTTAAATTTAAAAACGAAATCTCATATGCCTATAAATAACCCAATTGAGATCTTCAAATCAACTAACACAGACAATAACAAGCGCATACACATATCAATTGCAAGTTTTACAACATTCATTCAAAGATTTCAATCTCTATTCTCTAAACATTGAGCCTTAACTCTTGTTCATTTTGAGAGATATATAGTTTGCATTGTATTGTTTTTATTTCACTCATTGAGAATTGTTTTCTGATAACCTACCCATTGTCAGTTCTGGTATTAGTAAAAGGGATTGTGTATAACCCTTGTGCGTGTAGAATGTGTTCTACACTAGGAATAGTTGAATCACCACGTGCAAGGTGATTGCAAGTGTAGAAGGTGTTCTACAAGAATTCTTTGTAGCAGTACTGCTGAAATGTGTAATAGGTTTCTTTCTCCTCCTGAAGGAGGTTGAATAGTGAATTTGGGAATCCTCAAGTGGTATCTTGAGGTGAGGACATAGGCAATAGGGTTGAACCTCATTAAAATTCTGAGTTTGCTTCCTTCTTATCCTTACTCTTTATATTTATTGTGGCTTCGTATTTTATTCATATTTTATATTGTGCATTTGGTTTATAATTGTGAATTTTTTAAATACAACCCAATTTACCCTTTCTTATGTTAGTCATCTGGGCAACATATACCACCCTTCCTTTTAGAGATGTTGACCATGGAACTGAGCCCCTCTACACATAAAAGAAATGAAAATCTCCTTGTTTGAGACCCCTTGTAGGAATTATTTTCCCACTAGGCTGTCCATTCACTAATATTGAATATTGCACTAAGGACAAACATTGCATTATTTGGTCTATCCAGTTCTCACCAAAGCCAATCTTCTTCATCACTACCTTCAAATACTCCCACTCAGCTCTATCATAAGCCTTGGATATATCCAATTTTAGAGTCATACTCCATTCTTGACCTTTTTGTCTTATTTTCATCGTGTGTAGGGCTTCATATGCTAATATGATATTGTTTGTAATGAGTCTTCCTGGAATGAAAGCACTCTAATTATGGGAAATAACTTCTAGTAGTACCTTTTTTAATTTATTAGCAATAGTCTTTGCAATGATTTTGTGCAAAACATTGCATAAACTTATTGGCCGATAATCTCCAACTAACTAGGGCTTTTAACCTTTGAAATTAAGGCAATATAAGTTGAATTAATAGCATTCTCTAATTGCCTCTGGTATAGGTTTGATTGACCGGTATACTCCTCTGTAATGATCTTGGAAAGCCTTTTAGATCTCCACATGATTTTTTTTAAGAGTAGATTGAGAATCCCTCCCCTGCAGAATCTGATTTTTCTTCTTGCTCTAAGTAGCACATACATGGAAATATCTAATGTTTCCATCCCCATGTTGATACCAGTTTCTCTTAGCCCTCTACCTCTATTTAATATCTTCTTGTTCTAGTAAACTTCCAACTTCACACTGTAATCTCTTAATCAACTCAACATTCTATGGCCCTTCATTCTTTTGCTGTCTTTTTATTTTTCTCTAATCCATTAGGGCTTCATATGCTAATATGATATTGTTTGCAATGAGTCTTCCTGGAATAAAAGCACTCTAATTATGGGAAATAACTTCTAGCAGTACCTTTTTTAATCTATTAGCAATAGTATTTGCAATGATTTTGTACAAAACATTGCATAAACTTATTGGCCGATAATCTCCAACTAACTAGGGCTTTTAACCTTTGAAATTAAGGCAATATAAGTTGAATTAATAGCATTCTCTAATTGCCTCTGGTATAGGTTTGATTGACCGGTATACTCCTCTGTAATGATCTTGGAAAGCCTTTTAGATCTCCACATGATCTGTTGTAAGAGTAGACTGAGAATCCATCCCTTGCAGAATCTGATTTTTCTTCTTGCTCTAAGTAGCACATACATGGAATATCTAATGTTTCCATCCCCATGTTGATACCAGTTTCTCTTAGCCCTCTACCTCTATTTAATATCTTCTTGTTCTAGTAAACTTCCAACTTCACACTATAATCTCTTAATCAACTCAACATTCTGTGGCCCTTAATTCTTTTGCTGTCTTTTTATCTCTTATGACTTTTCTCTAATCCATTTTTCATCAATTGGAAGTCTCCTATTACTCCAGCTAGATAAAGCCTTACTACACTTGTTAAGTGTAAGTTGAATTCTTTCCATGGGGTAGATAGATGAGAAACCCAAGTTCCATTCCTTATCAATAATTTTTTCACGCTCATCATCTTTTATCCAGCTAGCTTCAAATCTAAACATTTGCCTTCTCTTATGTTGCCTTATTTCCTCATTACTCATTGACAATATTATCGGTTTATGATATGAGCATCTAGCTGCCATACATACAACCCTAACATCTGTATATAGTTCTTTTCAGGAAAGGTCGGCCACTACCCTATTCAATCTCTCCTTGGTGAAACTTTCATATGCATGCTTGTTACTCCCCATAAACATATCTCTTTTATACCCTAGATCATGCAACTGATTTTCTTCTAGAGCAATCCTAAACGAATCCATTTGATTGTCTAGTCTATCTCTGCCCCCTCTCTTCTTAGTATGAACTAGAATCTCGTTAAAATCTCCAATTAGGCACCATAGAATGTTCCTTTGATTAAGTCTAGACAACAAGTCCCATGACATTTCCCTTTTAATCACTTATGAGTGACCATAAAATCCAGTCAGAAGCCATCTGACTCTCTTCCTCTCTTCAATGATCCGACCACTAACATGTCCCAAGGAAAAATTGTGAACTTCAAAACAAATTTTTACTTTCTACATAATAGTCAAACCCCTACTTCTTCCTAATGGGTCCACCCCAAAACAACCGTCGTAGCCTATGTAACAGCCCGCTTATTCTTTTTTATGTAAAAAATTTGACTACGAGCCTCGTTATGCGTGCTGAATCTCGATTGCATCTTTCTAAAGATATTATGTGATTTCTAAAGTAAGCCAATGTTTTAAAGCCCTCAAATATTTTAAATGCCATGGAAATATTTATATAGGGTATTTCCAGTGTTATTGAACCAAACTTGATTTTAAATAAGACAATTATAATATTTTTGAAGAGCTCCAAAAATATTATAATTCTAGGAAATCATTTTAATAAAATAGTTTCAGTTATTTAAAATATTATGAGATTTAAATTATGTTGAAAACTCTAATTAATTAAATGGTTTTATTCTTTTAAAGATATTAAATAAGACTTCATTTTATTAATGATGAAATAATATTATTTTATAAACTAAAGTTTAATTTATATAATATTCTATCTTAATTCCTCTCAATGTTTTTAAGTTAAATCGGTGTTTAATCTCTTACCGTTACATCGTTTTGAGGATCCCAAGATGAAGGGTCTGGATTAAATACCCAAGCCCCATCTCTTTCTCCCTCAGTTTTGCCTCTCCTCTCTCTCTCCTCCCTCTCCCTCACACGTACGCTGCAAGCTTTCCCCCCTCTCACCCAATTCTCCCTCAACCCAGCCCGGTGCCGCCCGCCTCACCGCCACCACCATCGGCGTCCTCTCACGCCGGCGAGCTCCCACCATCGAACCCAGCCTCCATCTCGCAGGCACCTTCTCCGTCGCACGGCTCCTAGAGCCGCCGTACGCGGTTACCCAGGCCACCGCACCTCCACCACCTCACACCAGTGACCACCTCTCGCAGACCTAGCCACCACAAACCTCTCTCTCCCTCTCTATCGCACACACGCACACAACCCATAAATGGGTTTCACACGGGTTTCACCACCACCGACGGCCCTAGCGCCGCCGTGTGTCGGTTCTAGCCCCATCGAGTACCACCATGAGCTCCCCCTGACCTCTCTCCTTCCTCCTCCCGTTGACCCGAGGCCGGTAGCCCCTCCCTCACACGCACAGACTCTCCCTCACGCACGGCTTAGATTTGCCACCGTAGAGCTGCCACACCACCTTACAGATGCCACCACCACCTCGCCAAGGTCCTCCCAAGCCCTTTCATGCTTAGCCCTTTCCAGACCCGCACCTATAGCCACCTCCAGTGGCCAAAATAGCCACTGCACATGGATGACAGCCACCGTACGCGGTGTTAGCCGCCATGTACAACCCTTCTGACGTTATGAATCATGATGGTCAGCGAACAATGCATGGGTCAACCCCGACAATGGTATAACCTTCTATTTCTCGTTATTTACGTTAGTTGGTTGGTTAGGTTGTGGACTGTGCTGTTAGTAATTGTGATGTACTGTGTACGTGAAGTGTTGGACGTAGTTAGGAAGTGTGCTATGTAGTGTTGTGGACTGTGCTGTGAAGGGTGGTTGTGGAATATGTGTTATAATAGTGACTTGGCATTGTGTGGATTGGGAAGAGTATACGTGGAGTGTACTTTGTGGCATAACATGTGTGAAGGGAGTACACGTACTCCATGAGGTGAAGCGATACACCATGTGGCGTGTCGCGAAGATAAGGATGGTTGCGTAGTTGATGGGTGTAGAGCATGGTGAGTAGTGTCGGGAACTGTGGAACAGTGTCCTAAAGTAGCTGTGATGTGGCCTGTAGTCTGAGGTGACAGGTGTCACCGTATTTGACTTATGGCTGGGAGTATGTGTGAAGTACCAGAACAAGTGATAGGAACCAAGGTGGGCCTACTCTTAAAGATCCTTTGCAAGTTCCAGATGGGTCAATTACAAGATCAAGGGCCAAGAAGATCAAGGAAGCAATGCAAGGATTGGTGCAATCCACCTGGGATGAAGCCAGCAAGAGCCCAACACTGAAGATGGGTCTGAAAGAAGAAGAACCAGTTTTGATCCACTTTATTCAAGCTGTGGAAGACATGACTTAAACATACGGCCTATCGTTATTGGAGGCTTCCAATTTGGTTAAATGATTTATTTTATTAGTTTAGAATAAGTGGGCTTGAAGATGCTTGGCTCACATGTCTTATTTCTTTTGAACTATGTTTTTGGGAAGGCCTTGTATTTTGGCCAAGGGCTTATTTGGAAAATTACATTTTAGGAACTAGGGTTTCATCAATTTACTGTTGGGGTTACTGTAGCCGCGCGTACTGTAGCCGGTACTGTTCATCAAGGGTAATTTTGGGTAAAAGGGGCATTATTTTGGCTAGGGTTTTGATTAGGTTTGGCTTTAAAAACTCTTTGTAGCCTCATTTGAGAGTTAGACAATATTGAATTTTATTTGTGAGTTGAGTTTTCTCCTCTTGTTCTTGATTGAACTCTTGAACTTATCAAAGGTAAATCACAACCTTTGTGGCGTTCCTCCTTTGTAATCTGGGTTCTTGAGACGGGTTCTTCAACGGGTCTAGATTTTAATATAATCTAGGTTCTTGAAACGAGTTCTCATCGGGTCTAGATTCTCCATCCTTGACTTGATTTTGGCTTTCTTGGGGAGTTTTCAAATTGATTGTGGGTTCAAGGGAATTCATTCCCACGGGTTCATATCATTTGGTATTCAGAGCAAGGTTTCCAATCAGGTCTTATTCTATCTTTTATTTCTTGCATATTTAATTCTAGGGTGTCATTGTTCTAGGATTGATTACAAAAAAAAAAATAGTGGTGGTTAGTAGGGTTGCTGAAATTCATTGTTCTAGGGTTTGTGTTGGCTGAAATCTCTTGTTCTAGGGGCTGCCGTATATCATTTGCCCAAGGGTTTTTGAGTTATTGTTAGGGTTTTTCTCAACTGCTTATTCTTGATTGTGATCAAATCAGTTGGTGAAAGGAAAAGAAAAGAAAAGAAAAGAAAAGAAAAGAAAGGAAAAGAAAAAAAAAAATCGTGAAAAAAAAAAAAAAAATTCGAGATTTTTTTTTTCCTTGATCCTTATCATCAAAGGGGGTGATTCTAGTTGATATCTTGTCTTATTGCTACTGTTTCATTCGTATAATTTTCTTGATTCACGTGCCATTTTTTTTTCATTCATTCCGTGTTTCTCTTGTTCTTGTTTCTTGGACTTAATTACTAGTTGGGATAAAACAAGGTTGCTTTGTCTTGATTGAGTCAATTAGTTCTTAAAGAACTTGAGTGGGAAAACTCTTGAGGTAAAAGGCAAAGAGAGTGTGAGACTATTATCGAAAAAAGCCAATTAAGAGTGAAACACGAGTGGAGTGTCATTATTCGAGTGTAAACACGTGAGGGAGTGTGTGAGGTTTACTTTTTTTTTTTGCCACTAACTTTCTCTTGTGTAGCGCCTAATAATGTCTCATCGGAGTAGCGCATCACCAAGGGGGAGAGCAGATAACTCATCCTTTGTGTTGCAAGCCATGCAACAACAGTTTGAGCGGTTAAACTTGGTGTTGGGTGAAGTGAGGGATAGGATGGATCATCAAGAAGCAGCGATTAGAAATCTACAAGGTAGGAGGGATAGGAGGCGATGTGAGCATAGAGTCGAAAATCAGTATGAGAATGAAGGAGATGGTGGGGAAGAGGAAGATTTAGCATCTGACGTTGGGTCGGGTAGAAATAGAGGAGTTAGGCATGAAAGAGGACTTGAGGGGAATCTAAGGGGTCGGGATGGTGTAGATAGAGACCTTGGTAGCATCAAAATGAAAATACCATCTTTCCAAGGTAGAACTGACCCTGAGGTTTATCTAGAGTGGGAGAAAAAAATAGAGTTGGTGTTTGATTGTCATAATTACTCTGAGGAGAAGAAAGTGAAGTTGGCGGTAATTGAGTTCACTGATTATGCTATTATTTGGTGGGATCAATTAGTGACCAATAGGAGAAGGAATTATGAGAGGCCTATAGAGACATGGGGAGAGTTGAAAGCTCTCATGAGGCGGAGATTTGTTCCTAGCCATTACTATAGAGACCTTTTTCAGAAATTACAAAATCTTACACAGGGGTCTAGGAGTGTGGAGGATTACCATAAGGAGATGGAGGTGGCGATGATTCGGGCTAATGTAGAGGAGGACCGAGAGGCCACCATGGCTAGATTTTTGAGTGGGTTGAATAGGGACATAGCCAATGTAATTGAATTGCAGCATTATGTGGAGATAGAGGACATGGTGCACATGGCTATGAAGGTGGAGAGGCAATTAAAGAGAAAAGGGACAGCAAGGTACACTACGGTTTCTAGCACTACTTGGAAATCAAAATGGGATAGGAATGATCCAGCTGAAGCAAAGAGAAAGACCGAACCACCTAAGGGAAAAGATGAGGGAACTAGCAACAAACCCAAGGTAGAATCCCAACCTTCACGGAATAGAGATATCAAATGTTTTAAGTGTTTGGGTTCAGGGCACATTGCTTCTCAATGTCCAAATAGGAGGGTGATGATTATGCGTGACAATGGGGAGGTGATGACTGAGAGTGAAGATGATAGTGATGAGGTGCCCGAGTTGGATGATGCTAGTGATGATGATGGAGTGGTATACCCTGTGACAGGTGAGTCTCTTGTTGCCAGGCGTGCTCTTAATGCACACATTAAGGTGGATGATGCAGAGCAACAGAGAGAGAACATTTTCCATACTAGATGCCATGTCAACAATAAGGTATGTAGTATGATCATTGATGGAGGGAGTTGTACTAATGTGGCTAGCACTACTTTGGTTGAGAAATTGAATTTACCAACCTTAAAACACTCTAGACCATACAAATTGCAGTGGTTGAATGATTGTGGAGAGGTTAGGGTGGATAAACAAGTGTTAGTTACTTTTTCTATTGGGAAGTATCAAGATGAGGTGCTTTGTGATGTTGTGCCTATGCATGCGGGCCATATTTTGTTGGGGAGGCCGTGGCAGTATGATAGGAGAGTGACACATGATGGGTTCAAGAACATGTACAGCTTTGAAAAGGAGGGCAAAACAATTAAACTTGCTCCTTTAACTCCAAGCCAGGTCTATGAGGACCAATTGAAATTGAAAAGTGAGGTTGCTCAAAAAAGAAAGAGTGAAAATGAGAGTGATCAGAAGAGAAAGAGTGAAAATGAGAGTGATCAAAAAAGGAAGAGTGAAAAAGAGATTGAGCAAAAAAGAAAGAGTGAGAGTGAATATGAGCATAAAAGAAAGAGTGAGAAAGAAAGTAGAGAGGTGGCTGAGAGTAAAGAAAAAATAGTGGAGCCACGAGAGAAAAAAGAAAGAGAGTCTTCTGAGAGAAAAGGAAAGGCAAAAGTGAGTTTCTATGCAAGAGAGAGTGAGGTTAAGAGGGCTTTCTTCGCAGATCGCCCTATGATTTTTCTTGTCTATAAAGAGTCTTATCTTACTCTTGATGAAACTAACCAGTCTCTTCCTAGTTTGGCTGTTTCTTTGTTGCAGGAGTTTGAGGATGTATTCCCGGAGGAGATGCCGAATGAGTTGCCACCCATTAGAGGCATTGAGCACCAGATTGATTTTGTGCCCGGGGCTGCTATTCCAAACCGACCAGCCTATAGGAGTAATCCAGAGGAGACAAAGGAGCTTCAGAGGCAAGTTGAGGATTTGATGAGCAAGGGGTACGTGAGGGAGAGCATGAGCCCTTGTGCAGTACCAGTGCTACTAGTGCCAAAGAAGGATGGGACGTGGAGGATGTGCATTGATTGCAGGGCGGTCAACAATATCACGGTAAAGTATCGCCATCCCATTCCTAGATTGGATGATATGCTTGATGAATTGCATGGTTCATGTATTTTCAGTAAAATTGATCTTAAAAGTGGGTACCATCAAATTAGAATGAAAGAGGGTGATGAATGGAAAACTGCTTTTAAGACTAAGTATGGGCTTTATGAATGGTTGGTTATGCCATTTGGACTTACAAATGCGCCCAGTACTTTCATGAGATTAATGAACCATGTCCTACGTGCATTCATAGGCAAGTTTGTGGTTGTGTACTTTGATGATATCTTAGTGTACAGCAAGAACTTAAATGAACATATTGAGCATTTGAGATATGTGTTTGATGTGTTGAGATGTGAAAAGTTGTATGCTAATTTCAAGAAATGTGCCTTTTGCATGGAAAAAGTTGTTTTTCTTGGTTACGTTGTTAGTACAAAGGGTATTGAGGTGGATGAAGAGAAAGTCAAGGCCATCAAGGAGTGGCCAACGCCAAAAAGCATCACTGAGGTAAGAAGCTTTCATGGGCTAGCTAGCTTTTATCGGCGTTTTGTTAAAGACTTCAGCACCATTGCTGCACCACTCACTGAGGTAATTAAAAAGAATGTTGGGTTTCATTGGGGGGCTAATCAAGAGAATGCTTTTGCCACTATTAAAGAAAGGTTGTGCTCTGCACCTGTGTTAGCATTACCTGATTTTAACAAAGCTTTTGAGATTGAATGTGATGCCTCAGGAATAGGGATTGGAGCCGTTTTGATGCAGGATAGGCGGCCCATAGCCTTCTTCAGTGAAAAGTTAAGTGGGGCATCCCTGAAGTACCCTACTTATGACAAAGAGCTTTATGCTCTTGTTCGTGCATTAGAGACTTGGCAGCACTACCTATGGCCAAGGGAATTTGTGATCCACACCGATCATGAATCATTGAAGCATCTCAAGGGTCAAGGTAAGTTGAATAAAAGGCATGCTAGATGGATGGAATACATTGAGACCTTTCCCTATGTCATCCGTTACAAGCAAGGTAAGGAGAACATTGTTGCTGATGCTCTATCCCGGAGGTATGTACTTCTTACTTCTATGAGTGCCAAAATGCTTGGGTTTGAATACGTGAAAGACATGTATGCCGATGATGCTGATTTTTCAAATGTGTATGTGGCATGTGATAAGGCGGCATTTGGTAAGTTTTACAAGCATGATGGTTATTTGTTTAAAGAAAGCAAACTTTGTCTGCCAAATTGTTCTATGCGTGAGTTATTGGTGCGTGAGGCACATGGTGGGGGGTTAATGGGACACTTTGGTGTCAAGAAAACTTTAGACATTTTGCATGAACATTTCTTTTGGCCTAAGATGAAGAGAGATGTTAACCGTATTTGTGGAAGATGCATTACATGTAGAAAGGCCAAATCTAAGGTTTTGCCACATGGGTTGTATACACCCTTACCCGTTCCTAGTGAGCCATGGGTCGACATATCTATGGACTTTGTTTTGGGGCTGCCTAGGACCAAAAGGGGTAGAGATTCTATTTTTGTTGTTGTGGATAGATTCAGTAAGATGGCACATTTCATTCCATGCCATAAAACAGATGATGCAACAAATATAGCTGACTTGTTTTTCAGGGAGATAGTGCGACTCCATGGTGTACCTAGGAGTATTGTTTCTGATAGGGATGTTAAATTCCTTAGCTACTTTTGGAAGGTGTTGTGGGGGAAATTGGGTACTAAGCTCTTATTTTCCACTACTTGTCATCCACAGACTGATGGTCAGACTGAAGTAGTTAATAGGACTTTAACTCAGCTTTTACGCACTGTTGTTCATAAGAATTTAAAAACTTGGGAGGATTGTTTGCCATTTATAGAGTTTGCATATAATAGGACGATGCATACTACTACTTCATACTCTCCTTTTGAAATTGTTTATGGATTTAATCCACTTACTCCTTTGGATTTGATGCCTTTACCTGTTGATGACAGGAGTAGTTTGGATGGACAAAAGAAGGCGGAGTTGGTGAAATCACTTCATGAGAGGGTACGGCTTCAAATTGCCCAAAAGAATGAAAGGGTTGCTTCCCAAGCCAATAAAGGACGAAGGCGTGTCATCTTTGAACCAGGAGATTGGGTTTGGGTTCACATGCGCAAAGAAAGATTCCCAGCCCATAGAAGGACTAAGTTGCATCCTCGAGGAGATGGACCTTTCCAAATTCTTGAGAAAATTAATGACAATGCATATAAAGTGGATCTTCCAGGTGAGTATAAAGTTTCTGCAACTTTCAATGTTTCTGATCTTTCTCCTTTTGATGTAGGTGAAGATTCGAGGTCGAATCCTTTTGAGGAGAGGGGGAATGATAGGAACCAAGGTGGGCCTACTCTTAAAGATCCTTTGCAAGTTCCAGATGGGCCAATTACAAGATCAAGGGCCAAGAAGATCAAGGAAGCAATGCAAGGATTGGTGCAATCCACCTGGGATGAAGCCAGCAAGAGCCCAACACTGAAGATGGGTCTGAAAGAAGAAGAACCAGTTTTGATCCACTTTATTCAAGCTGTGGAAGACATGACTTAAACATACGGCCTATCGTTATTGGAGGCTTCCAATTTGGTTAAATGATTTATTTTATTAGTTTAGAATAAGTGGGCTTGAAGATGCTTGGCTCACATGTCTTATTTCTTTTGAACTATGTTTTTGGGAAGGCCTTGTATTTTGGCCAAGGGCTTATTTGGAAAATTACATTTTAGGAACTAGGGTTTCATCAATTTACTGTTGGGGTTACTGTAGCCGCGCGTACTGTAGCCGGTACTGTTCATCAAGGGTAATTTTGGGTAAAAGGGGCATTATTTTGGCTAGGGTTTTGATTAGGTTTGGCTTTAAAAACTCTTTGTAGCCTCATTTGAGAGTTAGACAATATTGAATTTTATTTGTGAGTTGAGTTTTCTCCTCTTGTTCTTGATTGAACTCTTGAACTTATCAAAGGTAAATCACAACCTTTGTGGCGTTCCTCCTTTGTAATCTGGGTTCTTGAGACGGGTTCTTCAACGGGTCTAGATTTTAATATAATCTAGGTTCTTGAAACGAGTTCTCATCGGGTCTAGATTCTCCATCCTTGACTTGATTTTGGCTTTCTTGGGGAGTTTTCAAATTGATTGTGGGTTCAAGGGAATTCATTCCCACGGGTTCATATCACGCTTTCATGCCTTTCATGCATCTTCATCAGTTTATGGATTTTCTTAGAAAATACATACAATAGATACAGCGTATAGTCATCAATTCACATGCGTACAATTAATACTTTGGTTGCGTAAACAGGGGCTGCCAAGGAGGGGCCGTACATACTTATACCTTTGAACATTTAGTATTTTCTTTCGTAAAACGTCTTTAGTCTTTTATTAAAGCGTCATAAAGGAGAAGCTTTCGTTTTCATTTTCTTTTATCTTATAAAAACTCTAGAAGAGTATGAACGTAACACTTACCTGGACTCCATGCTACTTGGATGTCATTCAGTCCATTCATGTGCTTGTCAGATGGCAACCTACATACATACACATAACCTTAGCATCATTCTCTATCTAATGCATAAGTAACTTATACTATAAATAGAACTACACTATACTTAGAACACTCTCCTTTTATCCCATGCACTTACGTGCCCTTTACTATGTTAAACCCTTCAGGGACCACTTGTGGTCACCACATCTTCCAACTCATGGTCTTGTCTCAAGTGCTCATCCACTAAGGTGAACCCATTATTCACCTTAGAATTAAAACACTAAGACATCTGTCTCACTCTTCTTACAACCACATTCCGACGCATGATTCCGACCAATGGAATCAAGCATCTCAATCCTAGATAATATGCCTGTCACTACCTTCATGCACCTTAGCCCATTCTAAATCCTCATTCCCATCCATACAAGCACACGGCTCTAAGCCAACTCTGAGGCTTAAGCATCGTGCAACTGTACTACAGATTATCCATTACATATGGTGAATCCGTTCGACAGATGTGTCTAACCAGATTACACATGTACCTTACCCCTTTATCACCTAAGATCAACATATATATAACACGTTGATCACCTGATCGTAGGGACGAGGGCCATACTTCGATACCAATCTTCTCTTAACCAAGCTAGCATGACT
This sequence comes from Juglans regia, assembly GCF_001411555.2. Taxonomy (NCBI): domain Eukaryota; kingdom Viridiplantae; phylum Streptophyta; class Magnoliopsida; order Fagales; family Juglandaceae; genus Juglans; species Juglans regia. The sequence goes on from NC_049908.1 coordinate 16,592,061, forward strand.
CTTCACGCTACCCATCCCTTTTGACAGTTCATCCCAGCACTTAACACGACAAGACTCTATTCACAACTACGCCTTATGTCATGTCACATAGCCCGAGATTGCTCCAGAGCTACAACCTTGTCGCGTTACCCATCATTCTCCTACATCAACTCCTGACTCATCACGAGTACGGTTCCTCACGTACTCCCATCACATCGTGACATCTCATCATGTTCCCTTTACGCCATTCCTACACTTTAACACTTCACCCATCATAAGCATGACTTCCAATAACCACGTCACTTTGTGATGTTGCCCAGTCATGCTTCCGCTACATACTCTTACATTTGTTCCACTACTTCGCCCATCACAAGCATGACTGTCAGTAGTCATGTCACTTCGTGACATTCCTCAGTCATGTTTCCGCTGCGCACTCTTGTACTTGTTCTAATACTTCACGCATACCCCTAGCCATAAGTCCATCACAGTGACACTTGTCACCTCAGACTACAGGCTATGCCATAACTACTTCGGGATATTGTTCCATAGTTCCTGACATTATTCATCACGTTCCACGCCCATCAAACACATAACCATCCTTATCTCTACGACACGCCACACGGAGTGTCGCTGCTATGTGGAGTACACTCCACGTATATTCCCTTCATATATACCACGCCACATCACCACTATGGCATACCTGCCTTATGGTACATCACTATATCACATGGAGTACACACCTTGTATACTCCATCTACATGCATTACGCCACATCACCATTATGGCATATCCGCCACATGGTCCATCACCCATCAAATGGAGTACATTCCACATGTACTCCATTCATACACATTCCGCTACATCACCATTATGGCATACCCGCCATATGATGCGTCTCACCATCACATGGAGTACATTCCATTTGTACTCCCCTCGTATACAACACGCCACATCACCACTATGGCATACAACATATATTGCATCTCACCATCACATGGAGTACATTCCACATGTACTCTATTCATACACATCCTGCTACATCACCATTATGGCATATCCGCCATATGATGCATCACTCCACTACAGGGAATACGCTCTGCATATACTCCATGCACGTTATGCCACATCACCACTATGGCATACACGCCATATGGTGCATCTCACCATCTCATGGAGTACATTCCATTTGTACTCCCCACATATACAACATGCCACATCACCATTATGGCATACCCGCCATATGGTGCATCTCACCATCACATGGAGTACATTCCACATGTACTCCTTTTTATACGCACTACGCCACTGAGTACACTCCACTTGTACTCATCCCGTTCCACAATATGCCAGGAGGGTATATTTTACATATACTCTCCTTGTCTCACATTACGCCACACATAAAGTACACCCAGCGTGTACTATTCCCATTCCACATATGCCACATTACCATTATGGCGTATTCGCCACTTGGTGCATTACTCCACCATACGGAGTACATCCCACATGTACTCCCTTCACATATACACTACGCCACATACACTCAGTGTGTACTGTTTCCATTCCACATACACCACGCCACCATTACAGCACATTCCCCAATCACAGTACATGGCACAGTCCACAACACTTCCCATCTACACCCAACACATCACAGCACAGTACACGGCACAATGCACCTCCATATAACATAGATAAGCCCAATCACTACACATAATGCCCAACACTTCATCATACAACACCACATCTCGATACCACAATTCCACAAATACTAACAGCACACTCCACAACCTAGTCAACTGATCAATATCTAACATAACTAACGAGAGATAGAGGGTTATACCATCGATGGGATAACCCGTGGATTGCTCGTTGACCGTCATAGCCGATGATGTCGGAAGAGTCGTACGTGGCGGCTAACTCATGTACGGTGACTGTTTAGGCGTTTAGGTAGCTAGGTGTGGTCTTGGAAGGGGCTCGTGATGGCATTGTGATGGCAGTGAAGAGCATAACACATTGGATCTAGCCGTGTACAGTGGCGGTCAACCACGCGCAGTGGCTGTCCATCACATGCAGTGATTACCCACCACATAAAGTGGTGGTTTGGACCTAGGGCTCGGCTAAGGGAGGTGCGGTGGATCTCGTGGTGGCGTTGAGGTGGTGGCACGGTGGCTCACGGTGGTGGATCTGGCCATACCGTGGAGGAGAAGCCGTGGGAGAGTGAGAGAGAGTGTGCTCTCGTGGGTGGCAGATCGGGGCCAAGGGAGGTCGGGTTGGCTTGGTTGCGGCCTGAGGAGGCTGGAGATGGTGGTCTTATGCCGTGGGTGGTGGTGCACAGTGGTGCACGGTGTGCAACCCGTGCGTGAGAGGGGGGAGAAGCCGTGAGGTGGAGGAGGGGCTTTTTGGCCATGGGTCACGTGGAGGAGCTCGGGGAGGAGCCATGGTGTCGCTAGGTGGCCGTGGGTGCTGCACATGGCGGCGCCAGGGGCCGCGCACGGTGAAGCAGTGAGTGGGTCTCCTTGTGCGTGCATGTCTGCGATGGAGGGAAGGTGGCTGCATGGGAGAGGCCAAGCTCGCTGGGGAGTGGTGGCCGGTGGTAGAGGAAGCTGCCGAGGGAGTGGTGGCGTTGGAGGGCGGCGCACAGCGGCACTACGTGCACTAAGCCCATACGGGCTGTACATGGCCAGCGGAGAGAGAGAGAGAGCGTGGGAGAGAAAGGCTGGTATGGTTGAGCTCGCCGGAGGGAGAGGGGGCCAATGGTGCCGGCGGTGAGAGCTAGTGGCGCACAGCGGCACCGGGCTGAGGCCTTAAGCCGTTCGGGCATGGGGTGGATCGCGTACTGCGTACACCGAAAGAGAGAGGGAGGAAAGAGAGAGCCACGGGGGAAATGAGGGGAAAGGAGAGGGGGTCTGAGTTTATAATCCAGTCCCTTCGTCTTGGGGATCTACACAACGATCTAACGATGAGGAATTAAAACGCTGATTTGAAAATGCGTAAACGTTAACTTAATTAAAAGCACTTAGAGTAATTAAGGTAAATATTATTTTAAACTAACTTTAGTTTATAAAATAATATTCTTCATCATTAATAAAATGATGAAGTCTCACTTAACATATTAAAGGGAATAAAACCATTTAATTAATAAAAGTTCTCAACATAATTTAAATATCATAATATCTTAAATAATTGAAATCATTTTAATAATAATATTAAAATGATTTCTGGCAATTATAATATTTTTAGAGCTCTTCAATAATATTATGATTGTCGTATTTAAGATCAAATCTTAATTCAATAATGATGGAAATACTCCTTATAAATATTTCCAGCATATTTAAAACACTGGGCATGCCCTAGAAGTCACACGATATCTTTGAGACACGCCATCATGGTTCGACACGCATAACGTGGCTCGCAGTCGCTAGTGAGAAAGGCAGATGATCACATAATCTCTGCCTTCGGGATTTGCTTACGTCATAAAGATGAAACATACGTCAGAAAGAAGAAACGTAAGTAAGAAGAAGGAGCTGGGTATTACAAGTGTAGTCCACCGTAGTATGCTAGAATACTACTCAGTGGCTCCCCTTGCAGCTACAAGACGTGGGGCTGGTGTACAACCTCTCACATAGGGTTAAGTGTGTTGGACATTCAGATCAATTAGATAAATTAAATCAGTCAGTTAATTCAGATAATCAGTCATGCATAACATAAGCATCAGTATGGGCAATCATGATTTTCAGCTCTTAGCACGAAATATTTTATAAAAACCCTACATTTATTATGTTCACATTGTGATGAGTTTCCTACTGAGTTTTTTACTCAATTTAGTTTTATTACATGTTTATAACCGTCTAGGTGAGGAGATGACCACGAGCATACGGGCCAGGATTGGATGGAATAGTTAATTAGATCCCAAACTTCTTAGAATAAATTGTTTACTTGGCGCAAGGCTCCGAGCGACTAGATTGGGTGACTAGTCTAAACGACCAACCTAAACGACATCATGGGCGACAACGAGCAAAAGCGAGCAGCTTTACTGCTCGGTCGGTTGGCGAAAGGGTTCTATCATCCCGATCGGGAGTCTTTCCTCTAGGTAGGCGAGGAGACCAGTTATATTTAGCACACATGGCATCTACCCGGTGGGACGCTTCTGAATTCCGTAATCAATCTGCTGACCAACAAATCTTCCCAAACTCCGAAAATCAAGCTGCATATCACTGAATCTTCCATTTTAGATCATCTTTATATTCTTGGGATAATTTCTTTTATGCTAAACTCTATCTTTAGAAACTATTTTCCAGATCTTTAGGCTAGATTGTAGCTGTATTTATCTTATTTCCGAATTTAAATTTTGACATCTATTTAATCCTGTCTTGTTAGATGAATAGGGGAGTTTTTTAGAGAGTTGGAGTTTCTATAGTTTTGGAGTTAGTTTCGAGAGTCTGAGTTTTAGATTTCAATATTCCAAAGCTTATTCTTTGAGTTTCTTTCAAGGAGGAGGATCTGGAGAGCGGAAGCGAGAGCCGCATGCTTCTTCAACCAACTCTAACGAAAAATACTAGTTTTTATTCTTTTTGCTTTCAATTTCATTATGAACTAATTCAATTTTCTAGAGTTTTGGTGTAGTCTAGCATTGAACACACAATTTCTATTTTAAGTTATTGTCTTTTCAATATTTCCATTATTGAGTGTTTATTCATTGTTCTTAATGCTTGCAATTTTTTAGCTAATTATTATTCGACCTGTTGAATCGCAATGAGACTGAGAGGTGATTAGTTGAGCGAAAGTATAGATACTTTACCACGATTAGTGTGATTTGCAAGAAAAATCCAAATAATTTAATGAGTTTTTAATTAGTTAAATTCATATAGAGATATGGAGTTATTAGTTGGAGATATTTTTGGTATTGGTCGAGAGAAAATATTGAATAGCTAAGGGATTTTTATCATCAACTTGGGATAATTGGAATTCTATAACAAGGAAGAATAAATTGTGTGGGATTTGCTAGATGAAATCAAACGCTCTAGATCTATTCTTATTATCTTTAAAATCTTAATTTTAATGCGATTTTCTTCAGTTTAATTTTAGATAATCTATTTTTCAAATTTTGGTTTTCCAAATAGTAATTAATTTAGTAGGTTTCAATACTCAATAGCATAATTATTCCCTGTAGGTTTGACATCCATTTTCTTTAAAACATTTTACTACTTGTTACAATTATGTGGTCTTGCAAATATTTTTATGCCTACAAGGAGCATGGGTAAGACTATGTGAGCATAGTGGATTAAATACAAAGAAAGTACTTTGGTGATTGGAGAGCTTTATTAAGTAGTTTTGTTTTACTCTGTTGACTAGGTAGTTTGGAAGGTTGATATTTATTTTGAGACTTTGTGGTGTTCTTAGTATATTATTTTGGGAATAGTTCGTTTAAAACAATGAGATCTATGTGTTATTAAGAAATTGGAGTTTATATATGTACTGTGAGATATGATTTTAAGTGATAAAAAGTAACTCTCTGACCCTTGTGGGACAAGGTCATTACATTAGCAGTTGCGTCTCCCATGGTGGCAGCGTGCACCCTAACAGGTACATGATTCCTCGGCTTTGGTTTGATGTCAATGTTGGGGGCAATTCCACTTTCCTGAGCCTTATTGAGATAGCCTCTCTCCATATGGTCTATCTTACCACAATTGAAACAGGCTCCTCAAGCGAGTCTACATTCGTCTCTATGTTTCCTGCCACACTTTCTACAGACGGATAGTGGAATTGGCATTTGTCCTCTAGTCATGATGCCCTTTCATTTGTTTGCTCCGGTCATCACCGCTTATTATCTGAGCTTCCACTGACAGCGAATGGGTAAGCTCTCTTCTTCTCCGAATTAATTTGGGTAGTAAATATAACACCCAGACCTAGTCAAGCCTGATTTTTTTTTCGCCACCACGCACGATTGCACTCCCATGCAAATACACCTCTATTCTCCTCAGCTTTAGGGTTTTTGTTTTTGTTTTGTTTCAATCACCTTTTTTTTTTTCACACGTTAACTTCCCCGCAGGTTTTCTTTTTTGTCTATTTTCACCCCTAGAGTTTTCCTCACGTCCTTGGCATGCACGTTTCTTCATCTCAGCATTTCCCTTAGGGTTTCCATCACTCACATATATATACATATACATTAGCCCACGCATAGAGAAACTACCTTGTGACATTCATTACATGTGCTGCCTCTTTAGCCATCCCATTGCTGTCGTCGACTCCCTTTGCCACCACGCATCACTGTGAGATAGTGCCCAGTGCTTCAAGCCTCCTCGTGCCTTCTATTTTTCCAACTGTTGCATCGTCCAAAACTCATGCTGCCCCCCCCCCCCCCAATACAAAATCGACGTAACCCATGCTTGCACGAAGCCCTCACTTTGCATTGCCGCGCCACCCCAGCACCTCCACATAGTTGTCGTCTGGTTCATCCACCCCTCGTAAACATCCACCTAGACCAACCACCAGAACCGCATTCCATAGCCATGGGAAACAGCAACCCACAGCTTTTACCAAGTTAAAACCCTCTGTTTTCTATACCAAAAACAGAGCAGCCCACGTCCTGCACTTCTCAAATGGTTTTTGGATGGTTGGTTATGGCCGGCCATAGAATTATGATTTCTTTTGTCTATGCCAAATGCACTTATGTTGAAAGAAGAGAGCTATGGAACCTGTTAGAAGCGACACAAGTGGCTGACGCACCTTGGATGGTGCTGGGTGACTTCAATGTGATTCGCATGGACTCGAAAAGGATTAGTGGAAATCCAAGACCTCTCATTTCGATGTCAGAGTTTAATGATTGTTTAGATCATTGTGGTCTATTTGATTTATCAAATTTTGGCCATCGTATGTCATGGTGTAATGGCCATGAAGGGGTATCTAGGAGTTGGGCGAAGCTGGATAGAGTGCTTATTAATGATGAATTCTTAAGGGAATAATTTCCATCGGCTCAATTTAAATTCCTTTTGTGGAAAGCATCTGATCATTGTCCGATAATGGTCTTTCCGGAGGTGCCACATTCCTCTTATGGTCCTTCGCCATTTCGTTTTCTAAACATGTGGTGTACTCATGAAGCCTTCCTGTCATGTGTTAGAGATGCGTGGAATCAGCGGGACTTAGCCTTGGGACTTTTGAAGCTTGCTATCAAACTTAAGCGTACTAAGGTGGCTTTACGTGCTTGGAATACAAATATTTTTGGGGGAGTGGGTGATCACTTAAAAGCTCTTGAGGAACGTATGGAATTTCTGGAAAACCAATTACAAGGTGGTTTTTCGGAGGAAGCTGAGGTTGATTTCCTAGTTACTAAAATTGAACTTCAGCTGTGCGAAAAGAGGGAAGCTAGCCGCTTGAGTCAAATAGCTAAAAAAAGATTGCTAACAGAGGCGGATCAAAACATGAGATTTTTTCAATTAGTTATTAATCAATAGCGGAAAAGAGGTCTGATATCTAGGATGGTGCTCGAAAATGGAAGAATTCTTGAGGGGGCCGATATTGTTCATAAAGAAGTTGCTGATTTCTTTCATAATTTTCTCTCTAAGAACTCGAGTGTTGAGGAGTGTGACCTCTCAGATTTGATTCAAAATCAAATATCTGAGGAAGCAAATTTATTCCATTGCGCTGAACCTTCAGAGGATGAGGTAAAACAAGCTGTTTTTTCTATTCCAAAATATAGTAGTCTGGGTCTTTGATGGTTTCGGATCTAGATTTTATATGTCTTGCTGGGATATTATTAAACATGATGTCGTTGAGACGGCTAGAGATTTCTTCAGGGGTGCACCCCCTAACCAGGTTTTTTTCTTTTTCTTTTATTATCTTAATTCTAAAAGTGCCTGATCCCTCTAGTTTTGTCAAATTCAGACCGATTAGTTTGTGTTATGTGGCTTATAAAATATTTTCTAAGATTATTGTATCTAGACTTACTGTGGCTGTAGAGAAGTTAGTCTCACATGAACAAGGGGCGTTCATTCCTGGGCGAAGCATTTTTGAGAATATCATCCTCGCTCAGGAAATGGTTCATTCTTGACATAAGAAAAATGTCGGTGGTAATGTGATGATGAAACTTGACATGGCCAAGGCCTACGATAGGGTGAATTGGGTTTTTTTTGTTGGAGGTATTTAGGGCCTTTGGCTTCTCTGATAATTTTTGCAAATTAATATAGTAGTGTGTGGAATCCCCGTGGTTTTCTGTTATGATGAATGGGACTGTGTCTGGTTATTTTAAATCGACTTGGGGTCTGTGTCAAGGGGACCCTCTTTCTCCTCTTTTATTCATTATCATGGAGGAAGTTCTGACAAGATTACTCAAAAAGAATTTTAATTCTGGGCGTATTCAAAAATTCTATCATCCAGTTGGTGCCCCTCTAGTATCTCATTTACTCAATGTAGATGATATCCTTAGTTTTGCAAATGGGAATAAGAGGTCTATGAAAATCCTTGTTTACAACACTCTTGAGACTTATGAGAAGTGGTCGGGACAAATTATTAGTAAGGATAAATCTGCTTTGTTTATGTCGAAGCATATTTCCTTAATCTGTAAGCGTGGTTTATTGAGAATTACTGGTTTTAAGGAGGGCATATTTCTTGCTATGTATTTGGGGGCACCATTGGTTTCAGGCAGATTAACGTATAGTATCATGGAGCCATTAATTGCGAAGATAATGAAGAAAATCGCAGGCTAGAAAATGAAGCTTCTTTCGCATGGAGGGAGACTTATTTTATTAAGACACATGTTATCTAGCATGCCGATTCATCTTATGTCGGTGATGAGTATCGCCATCGTGACTGTGTCTCGTATAAAATCGCTTATGGCCTCTTTGGGGTGAGGCAGACAGCAAAAGAAAGCTGCATTGGAGATCTTGGGGGAAAGTTTGTAAGCCTATTTTAGAAGGGGGTATGGGATTGAGAGACCTTTAAGATGTACAAAAATCTCTTCACATGAAGTTTGCTTACCAGTTGATAACTACCAAGACGTTGTGGTCTAAATTTTTTAGCACAAAATACTTCCGTAATGAGCATATTTCGTCTCATGTGGTGAGGCCTAATGCATCCCGCTTTTGGAAATCAGTTTATGTCTTGCCTTCCGGAAGTTATGGAGAATATAAAAGTGCTGGTGAGAGGAGGAAATGCTTCATTCTGGTTTGACAAATGGCTTGCTTCAGGCGTATTATCAGTTAGCGTTGGGGCTGTACATAACTCTAAGCTATGCATCAAAGATGGCTGGATCAATAATTCTAGGAACTCTGATCGTTTATTGGAGTTAGTGGGTTCGGAACTAACAGAGGAGATTTTACAAAATGTGCCAACTGGTAAAAGTGGACAGGACATGTACATCTGGAAACCTGCTCTGGATGGTAGTTTCTCTATTGGCACGGCGTGGGAGGCGATGCGAGGCAAAAGCCTGAATACATTGTACCATGATTGCTTTTGGCACAATATGTTGCCGAAAAGTATTTCTATGTGTTTATGGAAAGTTTGGTTTAATTGCTTAGCCGTGGATGATAGAGTGCAGAGTAAGGGCATTTACCTGGCTTCTTCATGTGATTGCTGCGCACAAAAAGCCACAGAAACTATCAACGATGATAGAGTGCAGAGCAAGTGCTGTGATGGGAGTCCCGTTTATGCATCAGATGCCTTGGAAAACCAGAGTTATGGTCTGGGTTTTAGTACGCAAAAAAAAACCCTCCATCAAAGGCATATTAGTTGGTTTAATTCCTTGTCTCATTACCTAGAGTTTGTGGAAAAGAAGGTGCAAGGCCAGAATGGAAGGTGTACAGGATAATGCCGAAAAAATCTGGAGAGATTGAAGTTATTGACTGATAAGCTTAGAGCTAAACGTAAGTTATCTATTCAAGACATTAAAATTCTTGAAGAATTTCAGATTGAACGTCCGAGAACTGGGGCGAAGGAGGTAAAAATAGTGACTTGGTCCAAACCTCCCTCGGGTTGGGTGAATCTAAACTGCGATGGGAGCTGTCGTGGAAATCTAGGGAATTCGGGAGGTGGTGGAATTATCCGTGACTCTTACAGTGTGGTGAAAGCAGTGTTCTCAACTCACTTTGGGAATGGGACCAATAACAGTGCCGAGCTTAAGGCGATCGTGGAGGGTATTCTTCTTTGCAAGCAATTTCACTTTTTTAATATCATTATTGAAAGTGACTCTCGTATTGTTGTAGACTGGCTCTGGAAAGGGAGATGTACCTTATGGTACCTTTGGGATTTATGGGATGATCTAAATGGAGAGCTCATTGGATAAACTTTGTGGTTGTTCATCAATATAGGGAAGGAAATGGTGCGGCTGATTTTCTGGCTAGAGAAGGCAAAAGTGGGAAGAATGAGATTTATGAAGGGCATTTTTCTCTCCCAAGACGTCTAAGAGGTACTACATGTGTTGAGAAGATGGGTCTTCCATACCTGCGTCAATGGGATTTGTCAGTATTCATAGTCTTTTGTTTGGTCTGGTGTGTGGTTTTTTTTTATAGGCCTGTTTAGATTTTCTTTCTATTTTCATATAGGCTTGTTTAGTTTTTTTCTTATATTAGGCTTGTTTAGAATTTATCCTTCGGTGCTCGTTAAATAGGCTTGTTTAGATTTTTGCTTTACTATTTAGGCCTGTTTAGATCTTTGTTTTTTGTTTTGTGTTGGTTTTTGGTTTTTGGGAGGAGTGCTCTCCTAGGTATCTGGCTTGTAAGCACGGTTTTCCTCCGCCATAAATGAAGATTTTTTAATAAACTTGGGATAGAGTCACTACTGTGTGGCTACTTGCTCTTCAATAAAAAAAAAAAAAGTGTTTATTGATATCAAGGAAATTTAGAGAATGAGGATATTTTAGATTCAAGGAATATTTTAAGGTTATGGAAAGTTTTAGGTATTGAAGAATTAAAATGGATATTTTAGAAGCTTAGGCTTAAATGAATTAAATTTGTGATTGATTGGAAATTTACGAGAATTATGTGATTATTTTATAGGTGACGATTAATTATTGTTCGACATTTTTTGAGAAAAATTCTTAAAAAGCTAAGAAGTCCAGGTAAGTGGGGTTCCTATTCTAGATTTTGCATAAAAATAAAATGCGCTAAGGTTGTTTTTGAAAAATATTCATGTTTGGATATGAAAAGAAATTTAAACTATCTCAGTTATTTGTTCTGCATCACTCATGAGATTTTGTATAAGAATAAAATATTTTTTGGCATGACTGGTGTAGACATGAGTTATTTTTTATATTTTGTTTCTGAACTTTGCAAAAGAGAGCAAATATGAAATTTTGTGCATAAAATTATGTTTTGTGATGTAATTCTGTTTTGTTCTAAAGATGTTTAGTTTTTGTGATCTAATTATGTTATGTTCTATTATGTTTTGTGATCTAATCTCTGGCATAACATTCTATTTCTATTTTTATTCCGTTCTGACCTTACCACGGGTGTAAAACTGTGGCCTCTATTCGGGTTGGTACCAACTTTTCTGTTTCTAGTGCACCCACTTTGGAAACAAAGTGATTTTCTGCGTGGTCTTTCCTATGTGCACACTCGGGGCTCTGAGAATGAATAAGGGGAAGATTCGCATTCTGTTTTTGCACAACCCTACCACGGGGGTTAAACATGGTATCTGTTCTGATATGATAAGATAAGATGTGATATTTCAGTTTATGATATGCCAAAGGGATTTTGATTATGAATATTTTTGAACTTTCGCTCTAATATTTTTGATAACATGTTCTGACGCTACATTTTGAAAACAAATATTCTGATTTTGCATTCTGAAAGAAAATATTTTGTTATGCATTCTGAACTCTGTAAATGCTCATGTTTGCACACTAGTATATGTCATCTACTTACTAAGTTGTTGATAACTCACCCCTTATCTCCATATATTTTTCAGATAATTTTGATGGTTCAGCTGGAGAACAAGAGTATAAAGTTTTAGCAAGGTGTGATGATCGTAGTGGAATAAGTGCCTGAGGGTACAAGTGCTTATTTGAGAGTCGTAGTTAGTAAACTGATTTATTTTCAGTTATTTTGATTTGATGAATTAAGGATATTTTCGAGTCTTTTGACAGTTTTAATTTATGTTATTGAGAATTTCTTTGCTGTCCCTATGAAGGAACATAGATTTTTGGGTTGAGTAAATGAATTAATATTTTTTGGAATTTTCTGGACTTTATAGTTGTGTTATTGAAGTTGATATTAGGTATTAAGAGCTAACTCTTCGGATCTCCAGGATTGGGGCGTTATAATTGTGATACCCCATATGATATGAATAAGAGTAGGTGGTGTATGAGATCCCACATTGCTTGGGAAGGAGAACTTCTTGCTCTTTATAAGGTTCCAATGGGGCTCCAATTGTATCATTGACTAGTCCTTTTGGAGTATAGGTCATATGATTTAGGTCTTCCATTGGGGTGTTATAGTTAAGCCCCTATGCTATACTTCAGAAATAGTTGTCACATTAACCAACTCTTGGTAATTCTCGAGCCAGAGACAAGCCACTTGGATGCGGATCCATGGCGGCAAACCTACTTGAAACTTTTGGGCTTGCATTTTCTCAATAGAAATTAGGTGAGGTGCAAACTTCCCCAACTCCATAAATTTGGTAGCATTCTGTTCCACAGACATGCTGCCTTGTACTAGTGACGCAAACTCCTATGCCTTCTATTGCTTCATCAATTATGGAAAAAATCGATTATCGAACTCCTCCCTAAATCTTTCCCAGGTTAAGGCAGCCAGGGTTCCCAACTCCCTAATCAGAAGCAGCCTTCTTGTATCCCACCATATGCCGGCTTCTCTCTGAAACAGATACCCAGTTGTCCACTTGTCTCCCCTCATAAGCCCTTCGTTGCCCATGAAGCTTGTGTAGTGGTGCACCAAAAACTTATCGTAGGGACAACCTCTAACTTCAGGTATGTGTATAGGCACTTGCTACTGTTGCTATTGCTGTCTGAGCACCTCTATCTATAAACGAAGAGCTTCTGCTATCTCTTGTCCTCCGTCCATAGGAGGATTACGTTCCTCCTGGTTGTTGCCTCCACCGGGATTTATCGGTAGCCTACTACACGCCATGTGTTACTTCCTGAAACACATGCTTATGATTATCAGATTGAGAATCCACTTCTTAATTCCAAAACAATTTCAAGTTCATAAGACAATGCTAGGAGTCCTATCTTAGCTTGATCATATCCTATACCAATGAATAAATAAGTCATTCATCTTGGCTAGCTACATCTTTATTCAGAGGTCCGACCGAATAGTTTCCTAAAGTTTACACAATCTACAACCTTGAATAAGATTAGATTCATGTCCCAAGCTTGCACTCCCAATAAGATTCACCTTGTATGGAAGGCCTATGGATTCGATACCTTCAACTCTCTTAAAACTTCATCTCCTAATGTCTCCCATTAAAAAAAACAGATTCAATCTAAGCTCCTTTTCCTAAAGTCATAGACCTATAGCTTCATATACGAGTAAGCTTATATATTAAGCCTATCGAACTTTTTGTTTTTATTATTAAAGAGCCGAGAATCACTTGTCCATGAGTGACCCCGTCCCAATTTTATTAATAAACCCTCACTTATGGCAAAGGAAAATCGTGGTTACAGACGGATACTTGTGGATACAAGATAATTTCGAAACCAGGTATCAAAAGAGCCTTGATTTTGCTTACCAAAAAACTGTTAAGCCAAAGAGAAAAAACAAGCACAAAAACCCCACCTGTCAAAGTTAACGTTAGCACAACAACAAAAATAGAAAATAAAATCTTACAAAACCAACACAACAATCAAACTCCACATGAGGGATGACTCTAACAGCAACACAAAGATGGTAAACCCAGTTTATCCAAGCGAATTAATCCTCGAAGGATCCTAGGCATATCCCCGATAATATTCCATTTCATGTTAAGACCAGCTGCCCCGCTCAGAGCCAACCAGTTAGCAACTTTATTTCCTTCCCTATAAACGTGCCGAACTACGCAATCCATAAAGTCCATAAGGGCAAGTATATCCTCCCAAAAATCCTCCAAGTACCATACTCCACATCTCCGCCTATTCCACCACGAGATCACCACGTGAGAATCTAGTTCAATTTCCACAAACTTAATCCCCATATTTTTACATGCTTTGGGCCCTTGCATCAAAGCTAACAACTTAGCGCTATTATTTGAACCGAAGCCAATATGAGAATTGAAAGCATGAACCAAATGTCTTTGATCATTTCTAATAATACCACCCACCCCTGAAGAGCCTAGGCTTCCTAGACTACTACGATCTGTATTCAATTTAAACTACCCTTGAGCGGGCTTTTGCCAAGCCACAAGCTTTAAATACTGCCTCTCGAGAACCAAAGGCAGAATTTGTAAAACCTGTAAAATTTGGAAGTCATACGTAGAACATTTATATACTTTATTCATGTCTCAACTTACTGAACCCATCCAATTCTTAAGAGTATCCCAAACCACACTGATAGATTGAATGTAACCCTCCATACGGACAGTGCATCTTCTGCACCAAAGATGCCAAGTAATAATAGAAGGAAGCAACCCCACAAAAATCCCCACTTGAGAATTGGATGACACATGTAGAAACCAGGCCGCCACCATCTGCATCCAAGTACGACCAAGAGGAAAACAAAAAATAGCACCACAATAACGCCATATATTAGTTGCAAAATCTCCTCCAAACAGTACATGATTTTGATCTTCATATTTACCTTCTTCACAGCAATCACAACGAGAAACTATAGGGATCCCAATCCGTCTAAGACGATCATAAACGCTCAAAGCCATTTTCCATGCTCTCCACATAAAAATCGAAATTTTAAGAGGCAACAACTTATGCCACATCCAAGGATGCCAATCAATACTTGAACCTCGTACTCTAATACAATCCCAAGCTGATTTAGTAGAAAAACTGCCACTCTCATGTTTGGTCTAGATCAACACAACAGACCCCTCTTTACCACCGACCAAAGCCTCAATAATGTTATCCACATTATCTCGTCCCACTAAAGAAACCAACAGCTCCACATCCCAAATATTATACAGCTTACAATCCTTAACTTAAGCAACGGATTCCCCACAATCTGGAAATCATTAACTAACGGATCCCTATCCCTCCATTTATCATACCAAAATAAAATATTCTCATCCCTCACTCTCCACTTTGAATTATTCAGAAAATCAGGAATACTTTTAACGATCATTTTCCAAAACCTCGTTCCTTTTTTCATGTCAATGAGAGACCAAGGAGACGAGCCCATATATTTTCCTTTTAAAAAAATTGTCCATAAGGATTTACCTTGAATTAAGTTCCATGCAAACCGCATATGCAAGGCTTTTTGCATATCCTCCAAGTTGCGCAAGCCCATGCCACCTTCTTTTATTGGCTTACAAATAATGTCCCTTGACACCCACTTTTTTTTTTTGCTTTACCATTCGCCTCACCTCTAAAAAATGTGCTCATCATACGGTTTAACACTTTAATAATAGACTGGGGAACCTGCAAAACAACCAACAAATGTAAAGCCATACTAGAAAGCACATGCCGAAGAAGAATCAATCGGCCACCCGAGGAGAGGAGCTTCATTTTCCAACCGTTGATTTTGTTCCAGACTTTATTAACCATCTCCTCCAAATGTGCATGCTTTAGACGCCCCAAGACAATCGAGACCCCTAGATATTTAAAGGGAAAAGAACCTTCCAAGAACCTTGTCACCCTTTTTAGAGCTCTCTTACGAGCAACATAAATTTTTGTAGAAAACAATATGGTAGTTGTTTCTTTATTAATCATCTGGTCTGACCATGCTCCATACTTTTCAAACACCAATCAACATTCCCTAACAAACTTCTTACTACCATTCAAAAAAATCACAATGTCATCCGTGTACATAAGATGCGAAATCTGAGGAGTACCATGAGCTTGGGAGAATTGCCCAATCTTGTTGACCGCCACGCTATGTTTCAAAAGACGAGAAAGTACTTCCTAAAGAATAATCAAAAGATAAGGTGATGGGGGATCCCCCTGACGTAACCTACGACCACCTTGAAAAAAACCTTTCATCGTTCCATTTAGCATCACTGAATACCAAATATTCAAAATGCAAGCATGAATTAATTCACAAAAATGAAGTGGGAAGCCAAAACAACGGAAGACCTCCAACAAAAAATTCCAATCTGCCCGATCGTATACTTTGGCCATGTCAACTTTAATCATAATATTGCCACCATGCGACACCTACTTCAGGGAATGAACCATTTCCTGAGTAATACTAATATTCTCAAATATGCTCCTCCCACGGATAAAAGCTCCTTGCTCAAGGGATATCAATTTGGGAAGAAGAACTGCCAGATGATTCACAATAATTTTGGAACAAAGTTTATTGAATACCGAACAAAGACTTATCAGCCTAAATTTATCAAATCCCAAAGGTACATCAATCTTTGAAATAAGCACAATGAAAGAAGCCGAATAAAACATTGGAAGAATTTTAGAGAGAAAAAATTCCGAGATAGCTGCCAAGACATCCATCTTAACCACCTCCCAGCAACTCTTAAAAAAACCTACTCCAAAACCATCTGGCCCCAGAGAACTATTTATAGGAATAGAAGAGAGAGCCTCATTGACTTCATCCAAGGAAGGGATACAACAAGGCGGACACAATCCTCTTCTTCAATAACCGACGATATTAAATGGGATGAATCTGGAAATGCTCTTAACTGGTTAGTATTTTTAAGAAAATCCACAAAATAATCGACGACACCATTATGAATTGCTTCCGGTGAATTAAACTCAAGTCCGTCCGGAGTTCTCATTCCTTGAATTCTTTTATGTCTTTTATTAGCTAACCATACATAAAAGAATTTAGAGTTACGATCGCCCTCCATCTTCCATTTAATTTTTGCCATTTGAGCTAATCTCATATCTTCCCTATGTCTCCAAGAAGACAACTCAGCAGAGGCCAGCACAAGCTCCCTTTTGGCATCTACATCCCATTCTCTTTGCAGAGTCCCTTCAAGCCCCTCAACCTTCTCTTCAAGAAAAGCAATATGAGCATTGGTCCTTCCAAACACCTGCTTATTCCATTCACGAAGAGCCACATTAACCTTTTTAAGCTTACTAGCAAGATTATCAAGCCCCGTACCCACTGTCGGTTCAGACCATACATTCTTAACAAAATCCAAAAACTCTTGGTGCTCAATCCACATTTGCTGAAATCGAAATGGAGATGGGCCATAGGAATAAGGATCCTTAAGGAACTTTATAAACATGGGACAATGATCCGAAGTCATCCTCGGCAGATACAAAGAAGTCGCATTAGGAAAAGTAGACAGTAAATTATCATCAAGTAGGACACGATCCAGTTTCGCCCAAGCTCTTACTAATCCACGTTGTCCATTGCACCAAGAGAACTTACTTCCCTATGAATTCAAGCCGATCAACCCACACAGATACGAGCACCATCGGTGCGAGTTGCACAATGCGTGGGATTATCACGCCTAATAAATCTACCTATCAGGGCTGTCAAAATTTTTAGAAAAGATTCATGATAAAAGTTAGGAGGCAAACTTGGCAATACAATCCAAACCAGAACAATAAATGGTTCTTCCTCTTCCTTCAATTCGGGTGTCAAATGGAATGCACAATATAGGATCCCATTGATGTTGCAAGCTTCCTGTGACAATGCCTTCATGCAATCTTCCTCCGAAGCCATTCCTATAAAAACGTTCCGGGGACGCCTCATGGTAGAGACGACTGGAGTGCCTTCAAGATTCCATCGATTTCGAATCAAAGTTCGGATGGCATCCAAAGAAGGACAATTCTGAAGAAATTTCAAAACTATAGAGAACCTAAAAGGTTCTATTGAATGAAAGATTTCCTCCTTGGAGAACTGAAACAATAACTCTCCATCCTTAGTTTTCGGTGCTCCTTGTGACACTGACAACTCGGGAAGAGGCTGGGGTACCATCGAAACAAGATCCACGAATAATCGTCGACCTACATTTTTAGCAGCTGCCATACAGCCTTACGTGAAACTGGAAACAGACCCAAGAAGAGAATGAAAGCTCAATAAGAGTTTTCAAGAAACCGCATCATTCTTGGAGCATTACTCAGGAGAAAACGTAACTTTATTTCCATCACCATAACACTACTTGTTTTAAGCCTATTGAACTTAAAACTTCATATCCTAAAAGGAATCCTTCCTTAGAGTCTTTAATTCTAAAACTTCAACTCTTCTAAATAATCCGAAATCGTTAACTTCCTCCATTTGAGACTTCTATTTCCATTCCATGATCTAGACAGCTGAGCCATGTTGTCTCTATTCTGCGGCCGATATTGTCATGCTTTCCAACTCCAACTCTTCATCTCGTTTAAGCCTAAATATTGAAAATTCAAGCCTAAAAAGTACACTGAAATTTCAATCCTAGTTTCTGGTACAACTCCTAGAGACATATGGGTTTAACCCAAAGACATATTGCTCTAATATCACCATGTAACGCCCTAAGATTCTGCTTGGGATTTGGCAGAACATGAAGCGTCGGGACATGCAACACAAGGTTACCTGCTCCCATTCATGACAATTTAAGGATGCAATGTACATAGCATGCATTTATTAATATGCAATATTCACAGCGGATATTTTTTTTTTCTTTCTGCAATACTATGTACCAGAAGTAATATATCCCAAAACATAAATATGCTTTATAAAATTCATATGATAACTAGTATCCAAAAGGTTACAGTACTTGTCCAATAGGTCTGTAACATAAAGAGTACTGGAGATAGCGTTATATAACTACAGTCTGGAAATAAAAACTATTGTACTTATTTGCTAAGCCGTTCACATAACTCAACTATGATATCCAAAATGACGCCCAGAAAATAGTGGTAGGCTTCAACAAGTCTTTATCTGCTCCAAATTTTATTTAACCTCGTCCAATCTCCCATGCATCAAGAAGTTAACAAATAACTTAACATATAGATTAAAGATGCATGCATAGCAGTAAAAGTAATAATGCATATATGATCATAAATAAGCTTTATGTACTTGACATTTAACAAGACGTGTACTGATATTACTTGAGAAAACATGGGAAGAACTAAACTGACGTGAACTAAACATGACATAACGATGGACGTGAAATTGAACATGATTTGAACTTGAACTAAACGTGAACTAATCTAACACTGAATTGAACTAAACATTGACTGAACTGAACTAAAAATGCTAGCTTATGTAACTGAAATTATGCATTCTGATTTAGAAAATGGGAGTACTCAAGTACCTCCTACACCTTCACGAGTATCCTTTTTGTATTTACGGCAAATTATATTCCTTGACCATAGTTTTTTCTACTTAAAACAAAACTACATTTTATTTGATTTAAAAATTATTTCTATGTGCAAAAGTAAAAAAAAATACATTTTCAGACCCAAATTATAAATTTAAATTTTGTAAATATAACTATAATTTAAAAACTATTGGATTTTTAAATTTGCTAGTTTATATTTTGTGTAAATTGTAGTGTATTAGTTTTTAAACTATGTAGTTTTTAAATTTGTCAATGCATATTTTGTGAATAAGTCTAACAAATTGTAATATATATTTATATATATACAATTTGTAAAATATAAATATATATTTATGTTTATATATATGTATATAATATATAAATATATATATATATATACAAATGTAAGCAAGGGCAGGGCGGGGGAAATGCGGGGCGGGGTTGGGCCCTCCCTGCCACCTGCCCCCTCTAGGTGCCCTAGATGCAGGGCAGAGCAGAGTTGCCCGCCCCGCCATGTGGGGGCGAAGCAAAAGTGGGGCTGGGCAACGAGGACGAGGACGGGGCCCCGCTACCCACCCCTAACCGCAGCACCAGGCAAATCATATATTCCTTGACCGTAGTATAAATTAACCAATAATAAGAATTCAAATTGATCATGAATTAATAATGCATGAAACTGAATCCTAAAATTGACTTGACTGAGATGAAAATATTGTTTGCGAGATACACTCTATACTGGAGACATGACATGACATGACATGAAGCGAAAGGATAGATGACCTAACGTAAGGTAATGTGACATGTAAATGAGATGAATGACATGATATGACATAACATGAAACAAAAAAACATTTCTGGACATGGCATAACATGTAATAAATAAATATTTCGTGAGATGACATAGCATGTAATAGAAAAAAATTTTGTCACATGGTATAATATGTAACAAACAAAAATTTCATGATATGACATAACATGTAATAGATAAACGTTTCATGACATGACACAACATATAACAGACAAACATTTCATAACATGCCATAATATGTAACAAATAACATTACGTGACATGATATAACGTATAACAGATAACATTATGTGACATGGTATAATGTGTAACAAATAACATTACGTCATAGTATACTGTATAATAGATAAATATTTCATGACAGAATATATTATATGTCAGATACATAT
The DNA here is from genome assembly GCF_001411555.2 of Juglans regia. Taxonomy (NCBI): domain Eukaryota; kingdom Viridiplantae; phylum Streptophyta; class Magnoliopsida; order Fagales; family Juglandaceae; genus Juglans; species Juglans regia. The sequence goes on from NC_049908.1 coordinate 16,612,536, forward strand.
GTCGTTACATGCGTAACAGACATACATGGTGTAGCATCGCCTGTAGGATAACATAAGTACATAAATAGTGGTTCCCTTACCAACATACATACACAGTAATTTGACATTAAGTTAAAAGCGAACTTACAGTGATCGTCGCGTTACGGGGATTAGACACAAAACACGAGAAACTATAAGTAAGGATTCTAAAAGTTAGAAAGTTTATCACTAATAATTAGAAACATGGAAAAATGCTAACTTAGAGTAAAATTACTATTTTATCCTCTATATGTGAGAAAATGACCATTGTACCCCTAACTTACGGATTTCACATCCTAACTCCGAAATTTACCAAATTTTACATTCCTCATGAAGATTTTGTCTTAACCTCAAATATCAACTTAGAAAAAATTAAAACCAAACACAACTATAAAAACATCTTAGGGCCGAAACTATCAAAGGCCACATCTCTTGATTTTTGTTGCAGTTTATTCCAACTTCAAAACTCATGATCAAACCGAAATATTGCAACAACGATCCTCATATCCTAAGTTTAAAAATATGCTTAAAACATCCAAAAAAATATACTTCTCATAAACATAATACTTTTTGGTAAAAGGATCCAAAACTTTTAACTAAAATACAAACTCTTGAACCTCATGGTTTTGACCTTTTTTCAAAACAATTCCAAGAACTCCAAAAATAAAAAAAGTTCTTCTAACATGTTCATAACACATTCCTAAGAATTAACATATAAAAAGTCACCAAAAATCACAAAATCACACTAGAAGCACTCAACTCCCACACTTAGCCAAAAGCAGAATTTCTTTCCCAACTATCTTTGGTCAAATACTTTATCTGAGGTATTCAAAGATGAGATCTTCAAACCAAAATATCATATAGTTTAACAATGTGTCCTAAAGTTGAACCAATCATTAAACTTAAAATCACATCGCTAAAAATAAACGAAAACATGGATCTTGCTGAAAACATCAAACTTTTAAACTAACCGGGCATTCTCCTGCATAAAAATTCATATTTTCACAAATCAGCATCTAAAATCTTCACACCAACAATGCTAACATGTAGATACAAGGCTTAGAATCATTAAATAAAAATGTCAAAACCTTTGGAGTAAGATTAAACCACAAAAGACTCAAACTTTCATAAAACATAAACTGTTTTTCTTTTTCCAGCTTCTAAGTTTTTAGATACAAGAAACTCTTTCATCAAAAGCTTTAATCATGAAACTAACCTCCAAAAACAATTCATATATACATGTTAACAATACTCCATAGAACATTTGGACCAAGACTTGCCCATTAGCTTGGTCAAAACCTCTAAAACACAACACACAATTCAGATGTCCTTTCGAGATCCATAATCCATTTCTCGGCTTTCAATGGCTCTTCACTACCAGAAAAGTTTGGATAACGGTGGATCAAGAACTTCTCATACGGACAACCCCTAACTTCGGGTCTAGGTACGTGCGCTTGCTGCTGTTGTTGTTGTCTGAGTACCTCAGCCAGCAGACGTACAGCTTCAGCTAATCCTCCATCCAATGGGGGATTCTGATTCTCTTGATTGATGCCTCCCTCTGGGTTCCGAGGTATCCTACCGCGAATCATGTGTCACTTCCTGAAACACACGAGTACACGTATTATAACCACGTACTATCTCTCATACTTAAAAAAAATTCAAGCCTAATGAAGACTAAAATTTCAAGCCTAATATTTGGTGCATTTCCTAAGGACATGTGGATTTAAACCCAGAGACGTATTTCTCTGATACCACCCTGTGACTCCAGCAGATTCCGCTTGGGATCGGACGGACATCTGAAGCGTCGGGACATACAACACAAGGTTACATGTCCCCGTTCATGACATATAAGATGCAATGTTCCTAACATGCATCTAGCATTATGCAATATTCGCAGCGGATAATTTTTTTTTAAAAGCAATACTATGCACCAAACTTATGATATCCCAAATACTTACAACATACTTCATACATAAAAACATATTAAACAACTAAGATCACAACACTAGTCCAAAATGGTTGTGAACAAAAAGAGTGCTGGAGATTGAACTCCACAAAATACAATTAGTAACCTAAGGCAACTACGTCTAAGTCACACCGTCGCTTAGTCGACTGTTTCCAGTTGGTTGTTTTCTGGTTCTCCTTCCGATCCTGTAACAAAATCTACCATTCGGGGGGAATGGTAGTTGGGACTACCATAGTGAGATTTGATTACAAATCTCAGCAAGTTAACAAAAAACTTCACACAGGTTAATGATGCATGCATAACAATAAATGCATGAATGCACAATCAAAGTCAATAGTAAACATAACATAACTTGACATAACATGGCATAAAATAATAAGCATAACATGACTTGACATAACATGGCATGGTATAATAAGCATAACGTGACTTGACATAACATGGCATGAGCTGACATAACTTGAACTGGAACTGAAACTTAGCTTGACGTGACATAAACGTGAAACTTGACATGAACGTAAACTTGAACATAACATAACGTGAAACATGACATGAACGTGAAATACATGAACTTGGAATCTTTCTCAGTAGACTTAATTAAGTGACCATATGGGTGCTACACAGGTCCCCTTGAGCCGTGTGTCCCTGCCGATTACCGCATCACAACACAGGTGTCTATACCAGCTGTGAGTGCGTTAATACGTACTCCACAGTTGTTGTGGCCCCACGTATCCTACGTGTCACAATTGCTGTGTCTCACGTAGTGTATGCTCTACAGTTGTTGTGGCCCCATACTTCATGCTCCACAGTTGTTGTGGCCCCATGAATTGTTTGTGCCACACTTGCTGTGGACACACGTAACATAATGTGTGGCACCATCGGCGTTAGTGCCTGGCGCGCTCCGGTGACCAGCTAATTAGGCCCCATTCGCAACCTGTTGACCGTACTTCGTCAACCCAGGGAATTTCACACCTATTTAGACACTCCAGCTTGAACAAAGGAGTTTCACTAGGATATTACCCCATCCTAGCGCTTAGGGTCGTGATTGACATGAATAACTTAACAAGATTGTTCTCGAGATACACAAACTGTATTCGAGACGGGATGACATGGATACGAAAACACAGAAGTCCTGACGTAGCATAACGTGACGTGAACGTAAGATGACAGACATGACATAGTTGGGACATAAATGTAACAGAGTACATTTCATAACATGACATACATGTAACATGTAACATTTCATAACATGGCATATCATATAATAAACAATATTTCTTAACATGGTGTAACATGTGACTGTGAATATTACGTGACATGAAATGCATGTAACAGATGGCATACTAGACTTAACATGACATACTTACAATGTATAGGAATACGTGACAGAATATCTTGTGTAACAGATGAATAATTCATGACAGAATAAATTCGGTGTAACAGATAAATATGTAATGACTTGGCATGGCACATATGATATAACATGCATACATACAATTTAGTTCCCTTACTCATCACTCATACACATTAAACTGATAGTAAGTTAAAAGTTAACTTACCTCGATCGTCGCGTTCTACTATAATAAAGCGCGAAACACGAGGAACTGTAAAATGTTATTCTAAAAGTTAGAAATTAATTACTAATAGTTAGAAATGTGAAAAGAGACAACTTAGAGTAAAATTACCATTTTACCCTCTACATGTGGGCAAATGACCATTTTACCCCTAACTTAAGGATTTAATATCCTAATTCCAAAAATTACCAAAATTTACATTCCTCATGTAAATTTTGTCCCAAACTCAAATATCAACTCAGAAAAATTTAAAATCAATCACAACTATGAAAAACTCACTATGGCCGAAACCTACATAGGCCATTTGTCTTATTTTGGTTGCAATTCTTTCAAGTTCCAAAACTCATGAATAAACCAAAATCTTGTAACAAAGATTTTCCTATCCTAAGTTTAAAAACACCCTTAAAAATATCCATTAAGAAAAACTAATTATCAACACCAAACTTTTTGTAAAAAGACCCAAACTTTTTAACAAAAAGTAAACCTTAAATCACAAGTTTTGACCTTAATAAAAACATCTCCAAGAATTCCAAAAAAAATCAAATCTTACTTCTAACATATTCATAACATCATCCTAAGATCAAACATGCTTTAAATCATCAAACAAAACTCACCAAAAATCACAAAACAACACTTGGAGTTTTTGGTTTTAAACTTAGTCCAAAACAGAAACTGTTTTTCCCAACTAACTATGATCAATCTCTTGATCCATGGCTTAAAGACATGTGATCTTCAAACTAACACATCACATGGTTTAAAAATGTGTCCTAAAGAAGATCCAACCATCAAACTTAAAATCACATGGCTAAAATTTAATAAAACATGGATCTAACTCAAAAACATCAAAGTTTAGGCCTAACCGAAATCCTCTTGCATAGAAAATCATATCTTTAAAAAATAATACTAGATATCTTCGAAATAACATCCTAACATGTATATAAGAGGCTTAGGATCATCATATAAAAATATCAAAGCCTTTGGAATAAGATTAAACCACGAAATATTCAAACTTTCACAAAACAGAAACTGTTTTTCCACTTCCAGTTTTCAAGTTTCTAACTCTAAGAAAATCTATCATCAAAAGCTTTATTCAAGTAACAAAACCTCAATGAACATTCATAAACACATGTTAACAACACTCCATAAAATTTTCGGACCAAGATATGTCCATTAGCTTGGTCAAAACTTCCAAAACATAACATACTCTCCAGTTTCACGCCCAGAATGACCTTTCCATGGTTAGAAATACTTTTGACCGATCAAATGAGCATGGAATGAGACTAATAAGATATCCACGGAAACTAGACTCAAAGACGAACAACTTATATGAAGGAGTAATCGTGAGATAATACCTACAAGGGATCACAAATAGCCACGCAAAAATACCCAGAAATCTGCCCGAGAGAGCTCTTTTGGGTTTCTCTCTAAGAACGGGGGAAATAAGTGATAAAATGGAGAGAAGTGTGTCTTGCACGACTTTAGACTTCTGGAGGGGGAAGTTATGGGCTTGAATGACCCTTGATTGGAGGTGGCTATGTGACATAAAGTGGAGAATAGAGAGGGGCAGAGACTGCCTGCAGCAGCTGTGAAAGATGGAAGTTGATGGAGTGGATTTCTCCTTCACATCAAGGCACTATTGGATGCAGCCAATGGCAGTGGATGGTCTGCCATGTGGGGGAGGAAACTTCTCCAAGAAGCTTTGCCAAGGTGGCCAATTTCGTGGGCCTTGGTGGGCCCCATCAAGTGGGCTTCAATTTGGGGTTTAAATGGGGTTTGGTTAGGGTTTGAGATGCTAACAAGCCCAAAATCAATTTTTCTTGGCCCAATCAAATTCCCAAGGTTTAAAAGGTTGAATAATGATGTCCTAACAAGGATTTGATTAATTAATAGTATGTGGAAGTGATTTAATCAAGTGATTAAACACAATGCTAGAAATCGGATTAAAAACGGTTTGGAGGCCAACTTTAGGGTTTGGGAAAACCATTTAGGGTTTTGGTTTCAACCAAGTTTTTGGGGTTTCAATTGGATTCCAACCATTTAGGGTTTTGCTAGGGTTGAAACCCTCTTTGGTCTGGCACAATTTGGTTGAACAGATGAAACACAGCTTTGCTTAGGTGGCATAATCTCACACCTTGATTCCTTCACAAATCTATCTAATGGATCTTCTTTGTACCAAGTGTCTAATACCATTTACTATGTGTGGCTAAGATCTTGCCAAGTGTCCAAATAAAACTTCTCTAACCTAATTTGGACATTTCACACTGTGATTTTGAAAACACTGCAATGGGTGCGCTTATCGAGGTTACTATTCACTCTAAAAAGAAACATAATAAACTTAGGACTAAAAATTTCTAAATATTCATATTAACCTATAGTGAAAATCGTTCACCGAAATTCAACCCCGAAGTGCCCCTAAAAAATAATTTCACAATTTCCAACAGACATTTCGTCCAAAATTATGAAAATAGGCTATTGCGCCATAAAATCCTAAATAATGCATTGAATCTAATGGCACAGACCATAACTCATTCTGACACTTCTAACTATCTCAAATAATTAAACCCATAATCTAGCACCATAGAGAGTGATAACACTGATCATGATGACAGACTAAAACCTAAGCGATTGGTCGATTCGTAAAAACTTATGGGTTTTCACGAGATTCCTAAAGTCAATAGAAATTCCACCAATGAATTTCTAGTGGGCTATTACAGTTTATATGTTGAACGGCTGAGGAGTATGGGTCAATGGGCAGGTCTGGTGGCTTGTGGTGTCGTTGCCATGCGAGTGGAGCTGGTTCCCATTTGATGACACGAAAAGACTAGGTAGTGGGGGCAGTCCCACGGTGCTGCAACAAGGCGCAGCTGGTTGCTTCCGTCGTGCGGGATGTGGTTCGAGTGTTTCGTGCTTGGCTCGTTTGTGGCAGTGGTTCAGGTGCTGCACATTTGCGCTATGGGAAAGGACTGACGGTATGGAGGAGGAGGAGCCTTGGGGAGGATGAATGCAACGGCAAGAGGGGCTGGGCTGTGCAGTGTGCGTGAAAAGTGTAACGTAAATAAATATAGCAGAACAAAAGAAAAACCCTAGGGATAAAAGAGACGTGTGTGCAGATGGAAGGGTAAACCGTGTGTTTGCATGCATGTTGTGGGCAACGGAAATAAGCTATGTGAAAAAAAAATAGGCGGAAAGAGAAGAAAAACAAAAAATAAAATAAAATAAAACATACGGGGAAAATTAAAAATAAAAAATAAACGGCCAAGATCTCCAAATAAATAAAATAAAATAAAATAAAAAATCACTACTCAAGTCCGTAATATAAAAACTTAAAATATCAAGCTCAAATAAATAAATAAATAAAATCCATACTCCAACTATACCAATTTTGGGTCCGGGTGTTACAAATGGCATAGACCATAACGCATTCTGACACTTCTAACGATCTTAAATAAATAAAATCACGCTTCTGACACCATAGTGAGTGGTAACATTGACTATGTTGACAGACTAAAACCTACGCGATTGGTTGATTCGTGATACGGGATTTTCACAAGGTTCCCAAAGTCTATAGAAATTATACCCTTGAATTTCTAGAGGTTGTTTGTTCGCATAAAAATATTTCTACAAGTGCACAGAATCGTAACAAGTAGTAAAGTGTTTTAAAGGAAACGGATATCGAACTCACATGGAATAATTATGCTATTGGGTATTGAAATTGACTAAATTAATTACTATATGGAAAAATGAAATTTGAAGAATGATTTATCTAAATTAAACTAAAAAAAAGGACATTAAAATGAAGATTTTAAAAATAATAAGAATAGATCTAGAGCATTTAATTTCACCTACCAAATCCCACACAATTTATTCTTCCTTGTTATAGAATCACAATTATCCCAAATTGATGATAAAAATCCCTTAACTATTCAATATTTTCTCTTGAACAATACCAAAAATATCTCAAACTAATAACTCCATATCTCTATGTGACTTTAACTGATTGGAGACTTATTAAGTTCTTTGGATTTTTTTTGAAAATACACTAGTCGCGGTAAAGCATCTCTACTTTCGCTCAACTAATAGTGTTTAATCCTAGAGCTTTAATCACAAATCACTTCTTGGTCTCATTGCAATCCAAAAGATCGAACAATAGTTAGCTAGAAAATTGTAAGCATTAAGAACAATAAATAAATACTTAATCATGGAAATATTGAAAATAAAATAACTTGGAATATAAATTGTGTTCAATAATAGGCTACATCAAAACTTTAGAAAATAGAATTAGTTCATAATGGAATTGAAAAGAATAAAACTAGTATTCTTCGTTGAAGTCGGTTGAGGAAACATGTGTCTCTCGCCTCTGCTCTCCAGATCCACCTCCTCGAAAGAAACTCAAAGACTAACTCTAGAATAATCGAAAACCTAAAGCTCAAAGTCTCTAACCAAGACTAAAACTCAAACTAAGATTCAAAAACAAAAAGTAAAACTAAGGTTAAGAACCAAGAACCCATATTCATCCCACAATACGGGATTAAATAGATGTCAAAACTCAAATCCGGAAACAAAATAAATGCAGCTAATATCTAGCCTAAAAATATGGAAAATAGTTTCTAAATTTAGATGTTAACATAAAATAAAATTATCCCAAAAATGTTGGAATTATCTAAAATGGAAGATTCAGTGATATGCGGCTTGATTTGCGGAGTTCGAGAGGATTTGGTTACCAATAGATTGATTGTGGAACTTGGAAGGTGGTCAGCAGTATATTGATCCTGGTCGGGAGGAATTATCCCACCAAGTAGATACCATGTGCACTAAATATAACTGGCAGGAAGGTCACAAATGAACAGGCATGGAGGTCACAAAGAAACAGTCCTCTCCTCGCTTACCGAGTGGAAAGATTCTTGTCCGAGATGAAAGAATCTTATCGCATTTTCTAGTTGTTGCCCACGATGTCGTTTAAGTTGGTCGTTTAAACTAGTCGCCCAATTTAACCGTGTAATAGCCTGCTAAAAAATTCAAAAGTGGAATATCTATTGGCTTTAGGAATTTCATGAAAACTCCATAAGTTTTCACGAATCCACCAATCGCATAGGTTTTAGTCTGTCAACATAGTCAGTGTTATCACTCACTATGGTGCCAGAAGTGCAATTCTAATTATTTGAGGTATTTATAAGTGTCAAAATGCATTATGGTCTACACCATTAGACTGAATTGATTATTTAGGATTTTATGGCACAATAAGTCCATTTTCATATTTTCGGATGAAACACTTATTTGAAACAATGAAATTATTTTTAGGGGCATTTCGGGATTGAATTTTGGTAAACGATTTTCACTGTAAGCTAATATGATTATTTAGGAATTTTTAGTGCTAAGTTTATAATTCACAATTTCGGAGTGAATAGTAACCTCAATAAGCACACCAAGTGTAGTAGAGAAGTTTTATTTGGACACTTGGCAAGATCTTAGATACACATAGTGAAGATTACTTTAGACACTTGGCACTATGAGGAATGTTTGATGAATTTGAAGGAATCAAGTGTGAGATCATGCCACCTAAGCATAAACCCTATTCCATCCGACCAATCAGATTGTGCCAAACCAAAGAGGATTTCCACCCTAGTAAAATCCTCAATGGTTGAAATCCAACTAAGAACCCAAAAGCATGGTGGAAACCGAAATCCTAAACGGTTTTATCCAAATCATAAAGTTGACCTCCAAAACCTAAATGAATAAGCTTTTAGCATTGTGATTAGTCACTTGATTAAATTACTTCCACATGCTATTAATCCTTCAAATTTATGTTAGAACATCATTATCCAACCTTGTTAACCTTGAAAAATTGATTAGGCCAAGAGATATTGGATTTGGGCTTGATAGCAACCCAAACCCTCTTAAAACCTTAAAATTTAGGCCCATTGGGTTTAGGCCCATTAAGGCCCACGAATTTGGTCATCTTAGCTTTGTTTTTTGACTAAGCAAGTTCACTCCCCACATGCCTAACCAGATTTGTTCAAGAGGGCCTCGAAGGTTCTTGAAGTAAAAGGCTAAAAGGTAACCCCACTCTTTCACTTCTACACTCCACCAAGAGAAATATCTTGGACTGATTTTTTTGTATAATGTAATGGGAAGAAAAGGCTAACACTCAAGCTTTATTTCTATCCTATCACTTTCCATAACTTGTGTAAAAGGAGGCTCCCTCATCCACTTCCCATGAAAAGCAACCCTCCTTTACACTTTTCTTTGATAGAACATAAAGGACACTCTCGAACAGCTTTTCTGAACTACATTGCACGCCTGATTATAAGCTCTTGTTAGTATTTTCTCACAACGTTTCCTCCTTGAAAGTGGTTCCTTCTTGAGTCTAGTTTACAATATATCTTATTTGTTCCATTTGGAGATAATTTGATCAGTTAAATGTTGTTTAAACCCTAGAGTGGTCATTCTGGATGATAAACTAGAGAATGTGTTATATTTTTTAGTTTTTGACCAAGCTAATTGCAACGCCCCGGTCTCGCAGGGATCGGGGAGTTACTCCCTATAACTTAAAACTCACAATTCATCAATATATTTATAGACTCCAAAATATAACGTCATCAGAATACTACAAAGTCTCTTAATAAAATCTGCCACTTCTCAGAAATCTTCTATGAGTAATCCACTATGCTTAAATAATTATCTCACCGATGCTCCATAATCCTGATCCTTAGCTGGTCTATTCAAAAATCATCTGAAAAATAATTGGATATAAGGGGTGAGTTATCAACAACTCAGTAAGCAGAGGACTTATACTAGTGTGTAAACATGAGCTATTTTGCATTTTACTTCTAAACTGTGAAAAAGAGAGCGAATATGAAAATTTGTGCATAAAATTATGTTTTCTGATTTCTGAAAACTCTGTTCTGTTATGAAGATGTTCCGTACTCTGATATGATATGATTTCTGAAAACTCTGTTCTGTTATGAAGGTTTTCCGTATTCTGATATGATGTGATTTCTGAAATCTTTTGGCATGACATTCTAAATCGGGATGTGGTTTGTGGATGGTGACCTATTTGACCTACCACGGGTGCTAATAGTGGCTTCTGTTTGGGTTGGTACCAACTGTTCTATTTCTGGTGCACCCACTTTGGAAACAAAGTGGTTTTCTGGTGGTTTTTCCTGTGTGCACACTCGGAGCTCTGAGAATAAATAAGGGGAAGATTCACATTATGTTTCTGGTCGGTTAGCTACCGGGATTTGCACAACCCTACCACGGGGGTTAAACATGGTCTCTGATGAGATATGATGCTCTGGTACGATGGTGGTCAGTTATGCTATGCCAAAAGAATTTGAATAAGAACATTTTTGAACTTGAGCTCTGATATTTTTATAACATGTTTTGACTCTGCATTCTGAAAATAAAGTGTTTTGTTCTGCATTATGAAATCTGTAAATGCTCATGTTTGCATACTAGTATATGTTATCTGCTTACTGAGTTGTTGATAGCTCACCCCCCTCTTATCTCCAATATTTACAGATGATTGTTGGATATTTCAGCTGAGGATCAGGACTATGAAGAATTCAGTGAGATGACTTAAGAATAGTGGATGAGGAATATAAAGCTTTCGATGAGTATTGGTAATTTTTGATAATTATATTGTTGAAATGTGGGTATAAGTGACATGTAGAGAAGTTGGTAATTTTTGGGGTTACTGGATTGAGGATTTTATATACGAGTAGGTGTGGTTAATTAAATTTGAAGTGTTTACGTTTGATTTGAAACTTTTGGAAGAGTATTAGCAACGTTGGAGTTGATTATCTGGTAATATGAGTTAACTCTCCGGACTCTCGGGGACGGAGCGTTACACTAATATATAGATCTTGGTCCGAAATGTTTATGGAGTACTGTTAACATGTGTATATGATTATTGGTTTAGGATTTGTTGCATGATTAAAATATTTGGTGAAATATTTTCTTAGATCTAGAAACTTAAAAACTGAAAGAGGAAACATAGTTTCTGTTTTGAGAAAGTTTAAATCTTTTATGATTTAATCTTATTCCAATAGTTTTAATATTTTTATTGAGGATCCTAAGCCTCTTATATACATGTTCGAATGTTGTTTTAAAGATATTTTATGTTAGTTTCAAAGATATGAACAGGGAGTCATGCCAAAGGTTTTCAGAACGGAACGGAAACAGAATCAAAGGTTTCAAAGATATTTTATGTTAGTTTCAAAGATATGAACAGAACGGAAACAGAATCAAATCTTTGAAACTAACATAAAATATTTTCAAACAGAGTACTGAACAAAAATCTTCGGAACAGAACAAAATCATATCACAACAAACTCAGTAAGCAGAGAACATATACCAGTGTATAAACATGAGCATTTACAGAAATCAGAATGCAGAACAAAATATTTTCATTTTCAGAGTGCGGAAGCAAAACATGTTATCAAAATATCAGAGCGAAGATTTAGAAATAATTTCATTCAAAATATTCTTTGGCATAGCATAAATAATCATCATCATCATCAGAACATCAGATCAGAATAGAGGCCATGTATAACCCTCGTGGTAGGGTTGTGCATCTGCAGATAGCCAAGCAGAACATAAAACACTGTCACCAAGGTGTGCACTCAAAACAGAGACCACTACTATAACCCATGGCAGGGTCGTATCCACTATTATTACCCGTGGTTGGGCCGTATCCACTATTATAACCCGTGGTTGGGCCGTATCCACTATTATTACCCGTGGTTAGGCCGTATCCACTATTATAACCCATGGTTGGGCCGTATCCACTATTGTAACCCGTGGTTGGGTCGTATGCCACTATTATCACCCATGGCAGGGCCGTAACTGAACAGAACGGAAACAAAATCAAATTCAGAATCAGGGAGTCATGCCAAAGGTTTTCAGAAATCATGTCATTTCCAAACAGAGTACTGAACAAAAATCTTCGGAACAGAACAAAATCATATCACAACAAATTCAGTAAGCAGAGAACATATACCAATGTATAAACATGAGCATTTACAGAAATCAGAATGCAGAACAAAATATTTTCATTTTCAGAGTGCGGAAAGCAAAACATGTTATCAAAATATTAGAGCGAAGATTTAGAAATAATTTCATTCAAAATATTCTTTGGCATAGCATAAATGATCATCATCATCATCAGAACATCAGATCAGAATAGAGGCCATGTATAACCCTCGTGGTAGGGTTGTGCATCTGCAGATAGCCAAGCAGAACATAAAACACTGTCACCAAGGTGTGCACTCAAAACAGAGACCACTACTATAACCCATGGCAGGGTCGTATCCACTATTATTACCCGTGGTTGGGCCGTATCCACTATTATAACCCGTGGTTGGGCCGTATCCACTATTATTACCCGTGGTTAGGCCGTATCCACTATTATAACCCATGGTTGGGCCGTATCCACTATTGTAACCCGTGGTTGGGTCGTACGCCACTATTATCACCCATGGCAGGGCCGTAACTGAACAGAACGGAAACAAAATCAAATTCAGAATCAGGGAGTCATGCCAAAGGTTTTCAGAAATCATGTCATTTCCAAACAGAGTACTGAACAAAAATCTTCGGAACAGAACAAAATCATATCACAACAAACTCAGTAAGCAGAGAACATATACCAATGTATAAACATGAGCATTTACAGAAATCAGAATGCAGAACAAAATATTTTCATTTTCAGAGTGCGGAAGCAAAACATGTTATCAAAATATCAGAGCGAAGATTTAGAAATAATTTCATTCAAAATATTCTTTGGCATAGCATAAATGATCATCATCATCATCAGAACATCAGATCAGAATAGAGGCCATGTATAACCTCCGTGGTAGGGTTGTGTATCTGCGGATAGCCAAGCAGAACATAAAGTACTCTATCACCAAGGTGTGCACTCAAAACAGAGACCACTACTATAACCCGTGGCAGGGCCGTATCCATTATTATTACCCATGGTTGGGCTGTATCCACTATTATAACCTGTGGTTGGGCCGCATCCACTATTATTACCCGTGGTTAGGCCGTATCCACTATTATAACCCGTGGTTGGGCCGTATCCACTATTGTAACCCGTGATTGGGCCGTATGCCACTATTATCACTCGTGGCAGGGTGGTAACTGAACAGAACGGAAACAGAATCAAATTCAGAATCAGGGAGTCATGCCAAAGGTTTTCAGAAATCACGTCTTTTCCAAACAGAGTACTGAACAAAAATCTTCAGAACAGAACAAAATCATACCACAACATAATTTATGCACAAATTTCATATTCGCTCTCATTTTCAAAGTTCAGAAACAAAATGTCAAAAATAAGCTCATATCTGCACCAGTCATGACAGAAAATACTTTCTTCTTAAACAGAATCTCATGAGTAATGCAGAACAAATAATTGAGGTAGTTCAAATTTCTTTTCATAGTAAAACATGCACATTTTCCAAAAATGCCCTCAGCTCATTTTATTTTAATGCAAAGTCTAGCATAGGAACCCCGCTTACCTGAACTTTTTAGCTTTTCAGAATTTTTCTATAAAATGCCGAACAAATATTAATCGTCACCTATAAAATAATCACGTAACTTCCATAAATTTCCAACCAACCACGTATTTCGATATTAAAACTTAAAAATGCTAAAAGAACCTATTTTAAGAACCTCAAAATCTAAAATTCTCATAATACCTAAAATACCAACATTTTCTACGACCATCAATATCCACTTAATCGAATTCATACTGGAGAAGAAAATTTATCGAATAAGTGTTATGATAATTATAGAACTCAACAAAAATTAATATTTAAAATATCTAAAATACCAACAATATTTTACAACTAAAAAGAATACACTGGTTAATAAACTTTTCCTAAAATAATTCATGAAAAAATTCACTTCTTAAAAAAAAATAGATTTACTTACTTTATCTAACAATATTACTAAAATAAAATACAATATTTATTGAAACTTAAAACAAAATTCTATTTAAATATAAACTCAACACAAAAATACTTCTCAGCCGAAACTCAAACCGTGAACTTTCCTAATATATATTAGGTTAAAACTAGTAAGTGCCCAAGTTAAAACTTTACTTATAAATATACACACACATATATATATAAATATATATATAAACACCCTATACGTAAAACAGACGATAAATATACAACAGAATAAAAGAAAAACATGCACCGGCAGCAGGGACTCACCGAGATGGTGAAGTGCGACGGCACGGCATGCGACGGGAGGTGGTGCACTCAGTGGCTATGCACTAGACGAGAAAGAGTGAGAGAGATGCACGGTGAGAGAGCTCTTTCGGGAGAGTTAACCGAACGTGAGAGACAGAAACAGAGAGGGAGATTACCGTGCGGCGGGGTGGCAAGAGGTGGACCTGGGCTGACGGAAAACTTCACCGGCAGTTTCTGGAGCCGCAACGTGAAGGAGTGCTCGGTGGTTAGTGGTTGTAATGGCTCACGGTAGGAGGAGAAACATCCTCTATTTCGGGACTGAAAAACACAGGCTTGCGGGATGCCTATCGAAGGCTACGGGTTCACGGCTGGGTCACGGTGGCGGCGTAAGGCAGCGTTGAGGAGGAGCATGCGGCGACTTGACTTCCTTGGGAGGCTGCGCTTTTCCAGGAGACGGTTGGGTAAAACTGTGAAGATGCAGGATGGCTTGTGGCCGTGCGCGGGCGAGTCTCTTGCCGTGCGATCCGCTTGCTCAGTGTCTCACGTGGCGCAATAGTTGCCCGCAGTTGCTGACCTCCTTGTATGAGCTGGACGCTCTCACGGTAATGGCATGCTGCTGCGGCTGAGGCCGAGACGGACGCGATGGCGCACAGAGAGGCGTTGAGCCTAGGCGAAGGACGCTAACGGTGGCGTCGGTTTTACGTACGTGGAAAAGGAGGTTGGCGTCGAACTAGGAGGGGCTGCACGATGGTGATCTCTGGAGGCTGGATGCAGCGAGGATACAAGGCAGTTTCGAAGGTCTGGATGAAAGTGTAAAATTATACAGGTGCTAAGAAAAACCCTAGAGAAAGAAATGAGATAGACGTGCACCGTGTAGTGTCGTGCGTGGGAGAAAAAAAAAACAGAAATGAAAAAGAAAAAAAGAAATAATAAATAAAACAATAACAATTAAAGTCCAACAATAAAATTATTCATTAAAGCAAAAAGAAGCAAATTTAAAAACAAATATTAATTAATATCACCAAAGCACATAAAAATAAATTTCACAACTTAAAAAATTATAAAATAAATCCAACGAGAAAAATTCGATAAATTTTTAAAACAAGAACAATAATATTTAAATTAATTAAAAAAAATATTCCACATAAAATAAATAAATATGCTAAAATACGGGGTATTACATCCTCCCCCCCTTAAAAAAAATTTCATCCTCGAAATTTGCTTAGCTAACTGCTGCTACTTCCAAAGGGTTAATCACGCTTCCGCTGCGCACTCTATGGAGTTGAATTCAAGCCTACACTGCTTTGTGTTGATTCCTGCTTCGTGCTGTGAAATTAGTCCTCTGAGGCTGTTTGGGGTTCATACTCCCATCTGGTTGCTTTGGACAATCTCTGACGAGGTGGGTGTGCTTTCCACATCGAAAACATTGTCCAGTTCTCCTTCTGCAATCCCCAAAGTGTACTACATTGCATGACTTGTAGGAGTTATTCTGTTGATTGTCCTGCACCTGTCTCTGGCTTGGGTTGTTCACTCGCTTCATCCTCTTCCATGGTCCTTGATTCTTGTTCGAGGGAAACCCCAACAGCGTCGGCCCCTTCCTCTGCTCCTGAAGTTCAACACTTCTCTTGAGGCCTCGCTCGACTATTGTGGCCTTATCTACTAATTCTGAGAAGTTCTAGATCTGAAGGGCAACCACTCGCTCATAAATATGGTTATTTAGTCCCTCCTCAAATTTTTGGGTCTTCTTCTCCTCATCGGGTATAAGATATAAGGCAAAGCGTGATAGTTCAATATATCTGGCCGCATACTGGTGCACCGTCATGGTACCCTGTACTAAATTGGCAAAGTCCTTGGCCCTAGTGTCCCTAATCGATCTTGGAAAGAAACAGTCAAAGAAAATCTACTTGAAGTGGAGCCAGCTAACCACTCCCCTCCCATCAGCTTCCTTGATGGTTCTCTCTGATATCCACCATCGTTTAGCCTCACCGATCCGTTTGAAGGCAGAGTACAATACTTTCTGTTTGTCAGTACAATTTAAGACACAGAGTATCTTCTCAATGTCCTGGATCCAATCCTCAGCTAGGGTCGGGTCGCCACGACCATCAAAAGTGGGAACCATCTGATTGAACTGCTCTATGGTTCATCCATCCTCTTAATTTCCTGCATTCAAGCCCCAAGACTTCGAACACGACGTCGAGCAGCCATCCTGGAAGACTCATCCTTGGTTAAACGTTTCAAAGGAAGAAAAAATAATAAAGTGATAACTGCCCGAAAAATATAACTACTACTTAAGCTGTAAATCACGAATCAATAATCTATTACTTGTAGTTCGTAGAATTCTAAACCCCAATTCAAAAATTTATTTCCTAAAGTCCAAAATTTCAAGACCTCATATATCAGAGTCTACGGAACTTCAAACTTGGCCTTTGATCAAGCTTATTTACACCTATAAAATCTAACCCTTAAATCTTATAAAATCATTTTCTACATTCCATTAAAAACTAAAAGGATCTAAGACCTTAAACGTCATGAAGATCGGTTCTTGAAATTTACAAAGTTTAATACCTCAAATTTCCTAGAATATAAGCCTAAAAGCCTAACAGATTCTAAAACCTTAAATACAAATTTCATCATCTCTTAGTCCTAGGATTTCTACACCTCAAATCTGAAATTTCTTCCTAAACCCACAGATATCTAAACCTCCAAGGTTTATAGTATGCAGAATTCAAACCTGACTCTGATACCAACTGTAACGCCCCAATGGAAGGCCCAAACCACATGGCCTATACTCCAAAAAGACTAGTCAATGATACAATTGGAGCTACATTGGAACCTTATAAAGAGCAATAACTTCTCCTTCCCAAGCAATGTGGGATCCCATACACCGCCTACCCTTATCCATATCATATGGGGTATCACAAACGCTCCAAGAAACGCTCTAAGAAACGTAATTTTTAACACGACGATACAAGCTACGCTACGACGCTCCAAGTAGGACTACGTTCGTCGTAAGCCTTATGTGTGAGGTTCTGCTCCCTGACTAGGGAGTGGCTTCACGGAAGCGCATGGCTGAGTCAGGGGGTTCCCAACCCCCACCACGTCTTCCAGTCTGGCAGAGGACTTTTGTGGACTTATTAAAAACTCTGCCTCAGGCTATCCCGGAGGTCAGTGTTCCGCTTCGGCAGCCTAAGCATGTTAAGGGAGAAGTATTTGTGTAGTTTACAAAGGAAGAGTTGGATCGATTTGCAGTTTCGTTTCGGTTTTTGTTAGTCTTGAAGTTCATGAAGCAGAGGCCTTCTTTGGATCGTATTAGAGGTTTTATACATAGCCGATGGGGTCTTTCGACGCAGCCTGTGGTATCTGTGATGCGCCGGCCAAGAAATGTTTTTGTATGCTTCTCGAATGAAGAAGATTTCCTGAAAGCTTTATCAAGGGAAAGCGGTGATATTGAAGGGGCTGCATACCGGGCATTTCATTGGATAGTGAAGTTCCAAGAAGATGAGGAACCTGCGCAGGTGCCAGTGGGGCTTATGCTACCTGACCTTCCACCGAATCTTTATCAAGAATCATACCTCAGGAATATAGTGGCTCCGATAGGTACATTTTTACGTAGGGATAATGCAACGAGGTGTGCAACAAGAATTGATGGTGTGCAAGTTTGTGTCCTTATGAATATTGATCAAGAGCCAATATCTTCCTTTTGGATTGGAATGCCAAGACAGCCTGCAAGTATATTCCAAGAAGTTGAATATGAAACTCTGCCAGCCTTTTGTTATTGCTATAAAGTGCAAGGACATAATCTGAAAACATGTAAGACTAAGTTCAAGGAAGGGAAAGACTACAAGAACTTGAGGAATATTAAATCTAACCGAGTTTGGGTTCCTAAGGAGAAGGAGGATGCGGTTAATACGGCAAAAGATTCATCAGGTAAGGCTATCGAGACATCCTCTGTTTTGGTAATTCATAATGTAGAGGAAAATGAGTTAAAGGATGGAAGTAATGAAGGGGTGGTGTCTTTAGATGCTGAGATTGATAAGGGAGAAACTGAGAGTGATCGGGAAGTAGTTGGGGCTTTAGAATCTGGGATAGATGTGACAATGTTGGCAGAATCAAGTGGAGCGGAAAAAGACTTGGTTTTGGTTATGGGTAATGACCAGGTTCTGCAACCTGTGGTGGGGTCTGATATGGAGGGTCTGGACGTTAACTCTAAGGAGCAAATAGGAGGTACACGGGCTTCTAGTTCGGAGGACTTGCAACTGGTGGTTTTTGACCAAGATCATCTTGGTATGGAATCAAAATCTGAGGATGAGATGGAGGTGGCGCATCCAGCGAAGGAGAAGGACGGAAATTCTGATTCTGAGTTATCAAAAAAGAAAGTAAATTTTACACGAAGGTTACGAAGCTCAACACGGGTTCCAAGCAGGCCCTCTAAACAAATTCAATGATGAAGAAAGTTATGTTTTGGAATTTAAGAGGAATTGGAACGTCGAATAAGAGATTACGGAAGCTAGTTCGTGTACATCAGCCTTATGTTTTATTTCTGGCGGAACCTTTTTGGGATGACAGTCAATTGAGTTATTGGTGTGATTATTTTTCGTTTAGTGCATGCATCTCTAATGCGGATAAGGCTGGGAAGCTTTGGTGCTTCTGGGTTGCTGGGATACAGGTGGATGTTGTGGGAGGCTCGGATCAGTATTTAGCTCTAATGATTAATTCAAACATTTTGATATCAGCTGTATATGCAAAGTGTCGGTATCTAGATAGACGAGTTTTATGGGAGGATTTACTTAATGTAAATGTTGTACAGATGCCTCATGTGATTTTGGGGGACTTCAATATTTTGCGGAATGATAGTGAGAGGCGTGGTGGAGGCCTGAGGCTTCTCATGGCAATGGAGGAGTTTTCCTCATTTATTGATGCTGGTGGACTGGTGGAAATGCCGTTTATAGGAAATAAGTTTTCATGGTGCAATGGGCAATCGGGGATGGCTCGATCATGGGCACAGCTTGACAGAGCTATGTGCAACCTGAAGTTTTTGGAAGTGTTCCCTGCGGTGCATAACCAGTACCTGCCTAGGAGGTCTTCAGATCATTCTCCCATGTTATTGGGTCTTTTGGCTGCTTTGTCCAGGTATGGCCCTTCTTCTTTTAAATTTCATTTTATGTGGACTACTCATGAGGATTTTTGGAGATGTGTCTCGAGTTCTTGGGAGGGGGGGAGTTTGTGGAACTGGTTTGTGGAAGTTAGCAGAAAAATTGAAAAGATTAAAATAGGTGCTTAGAACGTAGAATAAAAATATATTTGGATGGACTGGTAGACATATTAAAAATTTAGAAAACAAAGTGGAAGAAGGGGAAGCTAGTTTGCAAGAGAGGGTTTCAGAAGATGCTAAAATGGATGTTTTAGCAAATAAGATGGAGCTGGATGTTTGGTTGAAAAGGGAGGAAGATCGACTTGCTCAACGGTTTAAGCATGATTGGATTTTACAGGGTGAAGCTTCATCTTCTTTTTTTAAAGCATTACAATCCAGGAAACATAATGTAGTAATGGAAATGAAAATGTCGGATGGTAGGGTTCTTAGTTCTCTGGTAGTCATTCATGAGGAGGCTTGTGTTTGTTTTGAGGAATTTTTAAAGGCCACTCAGTCGAGTTCTTTGCCAAATTTGGATGATTTAATTTCGGGTGAAGTATCGGAAGAGGAAAATAATATTTTTAGTGGTCCTCCTTTGATGGAGGAAGTTAAAAATGCTCTTTTTTCAATTCCTAAGGATAGTAGTTATAACAGCCCGCTAGAAATTCATTGGTGGAATTTCTATTGACTTTAGGAATCTCGTGAAACCCCCATAAATTTTTACGAATCGACCAATCGCACAGGTTTTAGTCTGTCATCATAATCAGTATTATCACTCACTATGGTGCAAGATTTATGAGTTTAATTATTTGTGGTAGTTAGAAGTATCAGATTATGTTTTGGTCTATGCCATTAGACTCAGTTGATTATTTAGGATTTTATAGCGTAATAACCATTTTTCATAATTCCGGACGAAACTTCTGTTGAAAATTGTGAAATTATTTTTAGGGGCACTTTGGGGTTGAATTTCGGTAAACGATTTTCACTATAGGTTAATATGAATATTTGAAATTTTTCAGTACTAAGTTTATTATGTATTTTTTTGGAGTGAATAGTAACCTCGATAAGCGCACCTAGTGCAGTGTTTTCAAAATCACAGTGTGAAATGTCCAAATTAAGTTGGAGGAGTTTTATTTGGACACTTGGCAGGATCTTAGCCACACATAGTGAATAATATTAGAGACTTGGTACAAAGAGGAACCATTAGATGGATTTGTGAAGGAAGTCAAGGTGTGACATCATGTCACCTAAATAAAACTTTGTTTCATCTGATCAACTAGATTGTGCCAAACCAAAGAGGGTTTCAACCCTAGCAAAATCCTAAATGGTTGGAATCCAATTGAAACCCCAAAAGGTTGGTTGAAACCGAAATCCTAAACGGTTTTTCCAAACCCTAAAGTTGGTCTCCAAACCCTTTTTAACCCGATTTCTAGCATTGTGTTTAATCACTTGAAAAAATCACTTCTGTAATGCCCCGGTCCCGCACGGGTCGGAGAGTTACTTCCCACTTAAACTCACAAAAATCTAAACCTTGAATTAATCTTATAAAAATTATCTGCTATAGTCCACAAAGTAAGCTTGTCGGATCTAAAAATCCCAAAACATCAAAGTCTCAAAACTCAATCATAAAATCTTACAAAATCTAAAACCTTAAATATCCACCTAATCGTCCTTATAGTCCTCAAGTTCCTATACTGAAATTTTTACATCCTATGAACCCACATAAATCTAAACCTCCAAGATTTATAGTATGCAGAATTCAAATCTGGCTCTGATACCAACTGTACCGCCCCGGTCCCGCACGGGTCGGAGAGTTACTTCCTAGCACTTAAACTCACATTCCAACAATATAAAAAAAATAGACTCCAAATTCCCAATATCATTTAGAAAATTTGATTCAATCTAATTTCCTCAATATAACCAATTTTCCAAAATGCCAAGTCATCACAACAGAATAAAATTTCTTAATAAAATTCGACAATACTAAAAAAAAAAAAACTTCCTATGCTTGAACCACTACACTTAAATCATCTCACCCAATGCCTCATAATCTTGATCCTCAGCTGAACCATCTTAATATCTAAAAAATATTGTGGAACATGAGCATTTATAAAATTCAGTATGCAGAACAAGACATTTACTTTCAGAATGCAGAAACAACATATTTTCTTTCAGAATGCATAAACAAAACTTATTACAAAACATCAGAGCAAAATTTTTCAGAAAGACAAACTTGTTCTCAAAAAGAAAGTCCTTTGGCATATCCAACTGAAACATTATAATCATATCATCTCTTAGCATCACATCGGGACAAATACCATATTTAACCCCCGTGGTAGGGTTATAAACCACCATTATACTCGTGGCTGGGCCGTATTCCATATTTCACCCCTGTGGTAGGATTATAAACCACCATTATATCCGTGGCTAGGCCGTATACCATGTTTCACCCCCTTGGTAGGGTTATAAACCACCATTATACCCGTGGCTAGGCCGTATACCATGTTTCACCAAATTAAAATAATAAAAATAAACCTACTAAAAATCCAAACAATTTTAAAATAAGAGAATAAATTTTTGAACAAATAAAAATAATCTTTCAGTAAAAATACACTAAAATACGGGGTGTTATAACTTCCATATGCTATTAATTAATCAAATCCTTGTTATGACATCATTATCCAACCTTTTAAATCTTGAAAATTTGATTGGGACAAGAAAAATTGGTTTTGGGCTTAATAGCATATCAAATCCTAACCAAACTCCCTTTAAACCCCAAATTGAAGCCCACTTGGTGGGGCCCACCAAGGCCCACGAAATTGGCCACCTTGGCAAAGCTTCTTGGAGAAGTTTCCTCCCCCACATGGCAGACCATCCACTGCCATTGGCTGCACCCAATAGTACCTTGATGTGAAGGAGAAATCCACTCCATCAACCTCCATCTTTCACAGCTGCTGCAGGCAGTCTCTGCCCCTCACTATTCTCCACTTTATGTTACATAGCCACCTCCAATCAAGGGTCATTCCAGCCCACAACTTCCCCCACCAGGAGTCTATAGTCGTGCAAGGAACTTTTCATTCCATTTTATCACTTCTTTTCCCCAAGATTTCTGGGACATTTTGTATGGCCATTTTAGACCCTTTGTAAGTATTTTCCCAAGATGATTCCTTCACATAAGTAGTTCGTCTTTGAGTCTAGTTTCTGTGGATATCTTATTAGTCTCATTACATGCTTATTTGATCGGCCAAAAGTATTTTTAACCATGGAAAGGTCATTCTGGGCGTAAAACTGGAGAGTATGTTATGTTTTGGAAGTTTTGACCAAGCTAATGGACATATCTTGGTCCGAAAATTTTATGGAGTGTTGTTAACATGTGTTTATGAATTTTCATTGAGGTTTTGTTGCTTTAATAAAGCTTTTGATGATAGATGTTCTTAGAGTTAGAAACTTGAAAACTGGAAGTGGAAAAACAGTTTCTGTTTTGTGAAAGTTTGAATATTTCATGGTTTAATCTTATTCCAAAGGCTTTGATATTTTTATATGATAATCCTAAGTGATATGAACTTCACCAACAATTGTGATGAAACCCGATAACAATGATGGCTTGGAACCCCAAGATCGTATTGACAAGATTTGTTGAGCCTTGACCAGTCACCCAACTAGATGAAAACCTAGACTACGAAGGATTGAAAACGCCACACCCAGAAATCAGAATCAAGGTGATAAGTTTGGAGCTTGAACGCCACAAGATTAACTTGATAAGTTCAAGGAGTTCTTTGAAGAACCAAGAGGAACACAAGACCTCACAAAAACAAATAAGTTTCTGAAATTTCCAATCTCATATTAAAACTCGAAATAACCCCTTTATATACTTGGAACAACCCTCCAAGAATAGGAAAAGTCATAACTACAGCTTTAAAAGCAACACAAATATTAACATAACAAGTCCCACGAAATTTAGGCCTCTTGGACTTCTAGAGGCAGCCAGAAATGACTAAATGACTAAATTCAATGTATTTCACGTACCCAGGCAAGACCAAGTTCATTCACCTATTTAATATTCTTGAAACTTAACAAATTCACGTCCTTTAATGGTCAGACCATTCATCATATTTCTATGTGCTAATTAGCCTCTTTAATTGCCTTGATGACATGGATTAAGTCTTGAATATTATTTGAGCCCATCTTGGTCTTTTTAGAATCAGCCCAATTCTCTTGGATTAGCCCATTTAGTGCTTCCTTGAAACGTTTGGCTCTAAGTCTTGTAATTGGGCCACTAGGAAATGACAAAGGGTCTTGTACAAATTCAGCTCCATTCCCACTTGTATGATTAGCATGTCCAACTCCTTGGTTTGCATCACTAAGCCTCTTATGTACATGTTAGGATGTTATTTCAAAGATATTTAGTATTATTTTTAAAGATATGATTTTCTATCCAAAAGGATTTCGGTTAGGCCTAAAATTTGATGTTTTTGAGTTAGATCCATGTTTTATTAAATTTTAGCCATTTGATTTTAAGTTTGATGGTTGGATGTTCTTTAGGACACATTTTTAAACCATGTGATGTGTTATTTTGAAGATCACATGTCTTTAAGCCATGGATCAAGAGATTGACCAAAGTTAGTTGGGAAAAACAGTTTCTGTTTTGGACTAAGTTTAAAACCAAAAACTCCAAGTGTTGTGTTGTGATTTTTGGTGAGTTTTGTTTGATGATTTAAAGCATGTTTGATCTTAGGATGATGTTATGAATATGTTAGAAGAAAGATTTGATTTTTTGGAATTCTTGGAGATGTTTTTATTTAGGGTCAAAACTTGTGATTTAAGGTTTACTTTTGTTAAAAAGTTTGCGTCTTTTTACAAAAAGTTTGGTATTGATAATTAGCTTTTTCTTAATAGATATTTTTTAAGTGTGTTTTTAAACTTAGGATAGGAAGGTCTTTGTTACAAGATTTTGGTTTATTCATGAGTTTTGAAACTTGAAAGAATTGCAACCAAAATCAAGACAAATGGCCTATGTAGGTTTCGGCCATAGTGAGTTTTTCATAGTTGTGATTGGTTTTAAATTTTTCTGAGTTGATATTTGAGTTTGGGACAAAATTTACATGAGGAATGTAAATTTTGGTAATTTTTGGAATTAGGATGTCAAATCCTTAAGTTAGGAGTAAAATGGTCATTTGCCCACATGTAGAGGGTAAAATGTAAGTTGTCTCTTTTCACATTTCTAATTGTTAGTAATTAGTTTTTAACTTTTAGAATACTCTCTTACAGTTCTTCGTGTTTCTTGCTTTATTCTAGTAGAACGTGACGATCAAAGTAAGTTAGCTTTTAACTTACTATCAGTTTAATGCGTATGAGTGATAAGTAAGGGAACTAGATTGTATGTATGCATGTTATCATATGTGCCATGCCAAGTCATTACATATTTATCTATTACACAAGATATTATGTCACGTATTCCTATACATTGCAAGTATGTCATGTTAAGTATGCCATCTGTTACATGTATTTCATGTCATGTAATATTCACTGTCACATGTTACACCATGTTAAGAAATGTTGTCTGTTATATGATATGTCATGTTACGAAATGTTGCATGTTACATGTATTCCATGTTATGAAATGTACTCTGTTACATTTATGTCTTGAAGTATGTCATGTCTGTCATCTTACATTCATGTCACGTTATGCTACGTCAAGACTTTTGTCTATTATGTCACGTTCATGTTACGTCACGTTACGAAATGTCATGTATGCCAGTTAAGTAATTCATGTCAACCATGACCCTAAGCGCTAGGATGGGGTAATATCCTAGTGGAACTCCTTTGTTCACGCTGGAGTGTCTAAATAGGTGTGAAATTCTCTGGGTTGACGAAGTACGGTCAACATGTTGTGAATGGAGCCTAATTAGCTGGTCACCGGAGCACGCCAGGCACTAATGCCGATGGTGCCACACATTATGTTACATGTGTCCACAGCAAGTGTGGCACAAACAAATAAGTCATGGGGTCACAACAACTGTGGAGCATGAAGTATGGGGCAACTGTGGAGCATACACTACGTGAGATACAACAATTGTGACACGTAGAATACGTGGGGCCACAACAACTGTGGAGTACGTATTAATGCACTCACAGCTGGTATAGAAACCTGTGATATGTTGCGGTAATCGGCAGGGACACACGGCTCAAGGGGACCTGTGTAGCACCCATATGGTCACTTTAATGATTAAGTCTATTGAATAAGATTTTAAGTTCATGTATTTCACGTTCAAGTCATGTTTCAAGTTCACGTTATGTTATGTTCAAGTTTACGTTCACGCAATCATGGTAATCCCATGAGACAAGAATATGTTTTAAGTTCATGTTATGTTATGTTCACGTTTACGTTATGTTTCAATTTCACATTTATGTTATGTCATGCTCAAGTTCATGTTCAAATTATGCATGTTCACGTTCATGTTATGTTTTAAGTCCATGTTATATTTCAAGTTCACGTTCATTCTATGTTTCAAGTCCATGTTATGTTTAAGCCACGTTCATGCTAAGCTTCAGTTTTAGTTTAAGTTATGCCAGTTATGTTATGTTGTATGTCAAGTTATGCTATGATTACTTATGATTTGATTATGCATTCATGCGTTTACTGCCATGCATGCATCATTAACCTGTGTGGAAGTTTTCTGTTAACTTGCTGAGATTTGTAATCAAATCTCACTATGGTAGTCCCAACTACCATTCCCCCCGAATGGTAGATTTTGTTATAGGATCTGAAGGAGAACCGGGAATCGACCAACTGGAAACGGCCGACTAAGCGACGGTGCGACGTAGATGGTATTACAATAGTTACCTCAGATTACTACTTGTATTGGTGGAGTTCAATCTCCAGCACTCTTTTGATCACAACCTTATGGACTATTATTGTGATCTTAGTTGTTTAGTATGTCGTTAAGTATGGAGTATGTTTTAAGTATTTGGGATATTTTAGTTTTTTTTTTTTTTTATAGAAGAGCCGAGATCACCTGTCCATGAGTGACCCCTTCCCAAATTTTATTAATAGCCCTCACTTATGGCGGAGGAATACCGTGGTTACAGACTGACACCTAGTATTACAAACTGCCAGGTGTCAAAATTACAAAAAAAAAAACATGAAACTAAAGACTTACTAAAAAAGGACAACCAAGCAAAAACCATTCCTGTAAAAAAAAATCACCAAAAACCAACAAATGTTAACCCAAAAAATATAACGTCATAAACACTTACCAAACCAACCTAAAATACCGCATGAACATGACGCTAACAGCAACGCAATGAAGGCAAACCCAGGGTATCCAAACGGATTAACCCACGAAGCACCCTAGGCACCTCCCTAAAGAAATCTCCACTCAGAATTAAGACCCGACGCACCACTCCGGGCCAACCAATCCGCAGCTTTATTTCCCTCTCTATAAACATGACGAACAACACACACCATAGAATCCATAAGAGCCAACGTATCTTCCCAAAAATCTTCCAAGTACCACACACCACACCTTCTCCTATTCCACCACGAAATCACCACTTGAGAATCTAATTCAATTTCCACAAAATTAATCCTCAGTTTCTTACAGGCTTTGAGTCCCTGAAGAACAGCTAACAACTCCGCTCTATTACTGGTTCCGACTCCAATATAAGAATTAAAAGCATAAACCATAAGACCTCGATCGTTCCTAATGATACTGCCCACCCCTGAAGAACCTGGATTACCAAGGCTACTCTCATCTGTATTCAATTTAAACCACCCTTGAGCTGGCTTTTGCCAAGCAACTAGCTTTAAATACTTCCTATCAGGAACCAATGCTGGAATATTCAATGACTGTAACACCTGTGAATCATGTCTAGAACATCTGCTAACCTTTTTCATATCTCGAACTACTAATCTCATCCATCTACTAATAGAAAGCCGAACCGAAAAAATAGACTGAAGCCTTCCCTCCATACGTGCAGTACATCGTCTACACCAAAGATGCCAAATAATAATAGAAGGTAGAAGCCCCACTATTATTCCCAGCTGAGAATTAGAAGAAGCCTGTCGAAACCAAATTTGCACCATCTCCCTCCAAGTAAGACCAATAGGAATACCAAAAATAGATCCATAAAAATGCCATATTGCCGATGCTAACTCACCTGTAAGTAACACATGATTTTGATCTTCATAATTACCTTCATCACAACAATCACAACGAGAAACTATCTGGATCCCAATGCGCCGAAGATGATCATCTACGCTTAAGGCCATGTTCCACACTTTCCACATTAAAACCGAAATTTTAAGTGGAAGTAACTTATGCCACACCCAAGGATGCCACTCCATACTAGATCCTCGAACTCTAATGTAATCCCAAGCGGATTTAGTAGAAAAATTCCCACTGTCATTCTTCATCCAGATCAAGACATCAGAGCCTCCCTTACACCCAGCCAAAGCCTCAACAATATCCTCCACATTATCCTGACCAACCAACGTACTCAAAAACTCCACATCCCAACTATTGGACAACTTATAGCACTCTCATTGGATTAGCTAAATTAAAGTACATTTTTTATGAATGCAAGATGAATTTAACATTTAGCTATTACATTCATATAAGTTTCTACATTGGAATAGCTATTTTTTCATTATATGACAATAAAATAATATAAGATGAATTTAACTTTGACTATTCACATCAAATCTCTAAATTGGATTATCCATTTATTCATTATATAGTAATGAGTAATTAATAATTTTAAAAATTTTTTAATTTTTTTAATTATGAATTTATTTTATTTTATCATATTTTACTATTCATAATATTATATATTAATTAGTAATTGTATTCTAATTATATGTTTTCAATTGTCATTTAAAATGGAGAGAGAAATAATTGATATTAAAAGGAGAGAGAAAGAAATAATATAAAAAGGATTTGATGAATGAATAGTGTGTTCCAAATTTGAAAATTAGTTTAGACTTTACTGTAGCTATATTCCAAATATTTGAAATATAGCTAATTCAATGTGAGGAATTTTATGACCTAATAGCTAAATTCTCATTGGATTTAACTTTTAGCAAATCCAATGAGAATGCTCTTACACTCTTTAACTTTCAACATCGGATTACCCACTATCTGGAACTCATCAATTAGAGGACCCCCATCTCTCCATTTGTCGTACCAAAATAATATATTACCATCTCTAACTCTCCACTTAGCATTATTAAGAACACTCGGAATACTTTTGACAATCATTTTCCAAAACCTCGTTCCTTTTCTCATATCAATAAGACACCAAATCGAAGATCCCACATATTTTCCTTTAAAGAAACTAGCCCACAGGGATTCTCCTTTCAAAAGATTCCATGCAAACCTCATGTGCAAAGCTTTTTGTATATCTCCCAAATTCTGCAAACCAAGACCACCCTCCTCTATTGGCTTACAAATGCTCTCCCATGCCACCCACTTTTTTTTTCTTTTACCCTTAATCTCTCCCCAAAAAAATGTGCTCAACATTCGGTTTAGTTCTTTAATAATAGATTGGGGAACCTGCAATACTGCAAATATATGTAAAGCCATACTAGACAGCACATGGGGAAGAAGAATTAAACGGCCACCCGCTGATAATAATTTCATTTTCCAACCATTGATTTTATTCCAGACTTTGTTAATCATCTCCTCTAGATGCTCATGCTTAAGACGCCCCAATACAATTGGAACCCCAAGATATTTAAACAGAAACAAGCCTTCGGAGAACCCTGTCAGCCTTTTAGGAGCTCTCTTTCTTACTAACGAAATTTTTGGAGAATAAAATATGGCCGTCTTTTCTTTACTAAGTTGCTGACCTGACCCATTTTCATACTTTTCAAAAACCAACAACAGTTCCTTCACTGATTTCTTTCCTCCATTCAGAAAAAT
Organism: Juglans regia; assembly: GCF_001411555.2. Lineage (NCBI taxonomy): Eukaryota > Viridiplantae > Streptophyta > Magnoliopsida > Fagales > Juglandaceae > Juglans > Juglans regia. The sequence goes on from NC_049908.1 coordinate 16,642,343, forward strand.
AACAATATCATCAGTGTACATAAGGTGAGAAATATGAGGAGTACCTCTTGATTGAGAAAATTTTCCAATCTTTTTTTCAACAAAGCTTTGTTTCAAAAGTCTAGAAAGCACTTCTTGAAGGATAATAAAGAGATAAGGCGAAAGGGGATCCCCTTGGCGCAAACCCCGCCTCCCTTGAAAGAAACCTTTCATCGTTCCATTAAGCATCACAGAATACCACACATTCGAAATACAAGCACGAATAAGTTCACAAAAAGAAGAAGGAAAGCCAAAACACCTCAATACCTCAATCAAAAAGTTCCACTCCACCCGATCATATGCTTTAGCCATATCAACTTTAATCATTATATTACCACCGTGTGTCGTCCTCTTCAGTGAGTGAACCATTTCCTGGGTAAGACTGATATTCTCAAAAATACTCCGCCCAGGTATAAACGCTCCTTGCTCTAGAGAAATCATTTTGGGAAGAAGACCTGTCATACGATTCACAATAATTTTCGAACAAATTTTATAGAAGATTGAACAAAGGCTTATTGGCCTAAATTTATTAAACCCCGAGGGCACATCTACCTTCAGGATTAGCACAATAAAAGAAGCCGAATAAAATCTCGGAAGTCTTTTGGATAGAAAAAATTCTGAAATAGCTTCTAAGACCTCAACTTTAACCACCTCCCAGCAACTCATAAAAAAACCCGCGCCAAAACCATCTGGGCCCGGGGAACTATTAATAGGAATAGATGATAGGGCCTCTTTCACTTCAACCAACGAAGGGATCCCACAAAGCCGGACACAATCCTCTTCATTAATAACCGACGATATGAAGCTAGTTAAATCAGGCACCTCCCTTGCCGGTTTAGATCTCTAAAGAAACTCAGAAAAATAATCAACGGCACCAAGATGAATTTCTTCCGGGGAATTAAACTCCATCCCATTCGAAGTTCTCAACTTATGAATTTTCCTATGCCTTTTATTAGATAACCAAACATGAAAGAATTTTGTGTTCCTATCACCATCCATTCTCCATTTTATTTTAGCCATCTGCGCCAGTCTTATATCCTCCCTTCGCCTCCAAGAATACAACTCATTAGAACACCTCGCTAGCTCCCTTTCAATATCATTATCCCAATCTCTTTGCAACAAATGTTCAAGACTCTCAACCTTATCTTCAAGAATCGCAATATGATTATTAGTTCTCCCAACACCCTCTTGTTCCATTCACGTAACGCCATCTTAAGCTTTTTAAGTTTGTTAGCTAATTTAAAAAGCCCCGAACCTGTGACAGATTCAGACCACACATTGTGAACAAAATTCATAAAATCCGGGTGTTCAACCCACATAAGAGAAAGGATCAATTAAAAATTCTATAAACATAGGACAATGATCCGACGTTGTCCTTGGAAGATACGAACAATGAGCATTCGGGAATAAAGTCAGGAAATTTGTATCAAGTAACACTCGATCCAACTTTGCCCAAGCTCTAGATAATCCCTGCTGACCATTGCACCATGTAAACTTACCTCCTTGTGAATTCATTTCCATCAGCCAGCCCTGATGAATCCATCTATTAAACTCATCCATTGCAACTCTATTCCGCGGACGCCCACCACACCTTTCCACATCCGACCGAATTATGTTGAAATCCCTAGCAAACAAGCAAGGCTCAACACCCATTCTATCTGAACTCATCTCCTCCCAAATCATCTGTCTCTCATACCTATTACACTTAGCATAAATAAAATTGCCCAAGAAATGAAAATCTCCTTCGCTAATACGTAAAGACACATACTGCGAACTCATGAAGACCACCTGCACATCCACTTCATTTTTCCAAAACACCCAGATTTTTCCACCATCATTCTCATTTGTTATCACCTTATCAAACTACAATATCCGCATGAAACTCTAGATTTTATCCACACTCTGAAAAGGTTCCAGCAACACTGTCATCTTTGGCTTATGTTTAGACAGCAGTTTTTGTAAACGTCTCTTAGAAGTACCTAAACCTCTTATATTCCAGACTAATATTGATCTAGTCATTGAGTAAACTTCTGTGTTCTAGTGATCCCCCGCCTGGAGCTTCTGATTTTCTCAAACTGCCGCTTTTGATATTTTCTCTTTACAACTTCATCTTCTGCATCCGAATGATATTCCTTCTCCTGCAAAAATACTTCCGCATTTTTCTTAGGTTCCGGATCAGACATTGAACCATCTTCAAGTCGTACCTCTTCCTCATGAACATTATTAACCTCCCTTTCTGCAGAACTAGGAACTACTTCCCCTTCCCTCATGTCCGTTTCCAACTCTGTTTCCATTAAGTGGTTCGAACAATCCATTTTTCCTTCAAAACTTACTGGGTTCATTTCTTCCGCGAGATCCGCAATCTCAAGATTTTCATCTTGATCCTTTTCCGATTCCAACTCCTCAACCAAAAGAATGGGATCACCTAACACCCGATTCACTTCAGTACCTTTGTTTGTTTCAACTTCTGTATCCTCAACAACTGGGGTATTAATCTTTTCCATCGGCTCTTCCACAATCGGTTCTTGTTGCCGAACCCACACATTACTTCCTGCACTCTTTTTCCCAGCAAGGCAAGTCTTTAAATTGTGCCCCTGTATTTTACACTTAGAACAGAACGCCGGCAGAGTTTCATATATAATTTCTTGCTTTCGGCTAGTTCGTAGACCAGGCATCCCAATCCAAAAACTTGTAAAGGTTTCTTTGCAGCATCCATTTCCACACAAATACGAGCACCATCGGTTCGAGTAACACAACGAGTAGAGTTATCACTTCTAATAAATCTACCAATAGGGGCTGTAAGAATTTTAAGAAAGGACTCATGATAATAGTTAGGAGGCAAACCTGGAAGTACAATCCATACCGGTACAATCGAGGGTTCTTCTTCTTCTTTAAAGTCTGGAGTCCAGTGAAATGGACGGTAAGGAATCCCGTCTATATCATTAACTTCACGAGCCAGAGCCTTCATGCAGTCTTCTTCCGAAACCATTCTGATAAAAACATTCCGAGGATGCCTCATGTTAGAAACGACTGGAACGCCATCAAGATTCCATCGCTTGTGAATGAAGGCCCTAATGGCATCCAAGGATGGTCGGTTCCTCAGAAACTTCAAAACAATCGAGTATCGAAAAGGCTCGGCAGATCGTTGGATTTCCTCCATAGAAAACTGGAAAAAGATTTCGCCATCCTTGGCTTTCGACAGATGGTGCACCACAAACATATCTGGAAGAGGTTGAGGAACCACCGATACGAGATCCACAAAGAGACGTCAACCTCCTTTGTTAGCAGCAGCAGCCATAGAGTACTTGCGTCAAACGTAGCATGAAAAAACTTTCAAGGAGAAAGCCATTCTTGGAGCGTTCTTGGAGCGTCGTTTAGCATTTATTTTATGTGCCTTTCTTTGATCTTGGGATATTTTAGTTTGGTGCATAGTATTGCTAAAGAAAAAAGTTATCCGCTGCGAATATTGCATAATGCTAGATGCATGTTAGAAATATTGCATCTTATATGTCATGAACAGGGGCAGGTAACCTTGTGTTGCATGTCTCGATGCTTCAAATGTCCGTCCGATCCTAAGCAGAATCTGGGGGCGTCACAGTAGTCCTGGTCCGGATGGTTTTGGATCAAGGTTCTATCAACATTGTTGGTCTTTAGTTAAAGAAGATGTATTTGAAGCAATTACGGATTTTTTTAGCAAGATAGAACTTCCATGGTTTTATACTGCATCTTATATTGTTTTAACCCCTAAAATCCAAAATCCAACGTCATTTGGGAATTTTAGACCAATTAGTCTTTGTTCTGTGATTTATAAAATATGCGCTAAGAAAGATTCTAGTGAACCGGTTTTTAGTGCTATGTAGTAGAATAATTTCAAAGGAGCAAGGAGCTTTTCTTCCAGGTAGAAGTATATTTGAAAATATCAGTCTTACTCAGGAGCTAATTCATGACATCAATAAAAAAGTCAGAGGAGGTAATATTTTGATGAAAATTGATTTTGCAAAAGCATATGATACGATTGATTGGGAGTTTTATTTTGTGTATTGGAAGGATTTGGTTTTTCTCTGAAAGTTAGACAGCTTTTGAGGCAATGTGTTACCACACCTTGGTATTCGATTGTAATGAATGGCACAACAAAGGGGTTCTTTAAGGGTGGAAGGGGTTTCCGACAAGAAGATCCTTTATCTCCGTACTTATTTATTTTAGTAGAGGAAGTACTTTCTCTTTTGATTAAAAAGAAGTATGAAGAAGGAAAAGTAAAGTGTTATTCTCTTCTGAGACATAGTCCTATAGTCTCACATTTATTATATGCTGATGATATGATAATTTTTTCTAATGGTGGGAAATCTTCTATTCTGAAAATTATTAGTGTGTTGAATACATATGCTTCTTGGTCGGGTCAACAGGTAAATAATGCTAAGTCTGATATCTTATTTTCTAAGCATATTAATGGTGTTAGACGAAGACTTATCTTAGCTATTACTAAATTCTCGGAAGGGGTGTTTCCTTTCAAGTATTTAGGGGTTCGAATTGTCTCAAGAAGATTGAAGTTGATACATTTTCAAGATATTGTTCAAAGAATTCGTAACCGGGGTTGGAAAATAAAGTTTCTATCTGTTGAGGCGAGATTGATTCTTTTAAAACAAGTATTATCTAGTATGCCAATACATCTGCTTTCAGTGTTGCATGTTCCAAAAATGGTTTATAGTCAGATTAATAAAATTTTAAGTACATTTTTTTGGGGGTCGGTTAATGGGAATCCTAAGAGAAAGTGGATTAAATGGGATAAGCTTTGCAGTCCGGTGGAGGAGGGAGGGATTGGGTTGAGGAAATTAATTGATGTTCAAAGGTCATTACATTCCAAATTTGCATGGAATTTTTTATGTGCTGATTCTATCTGGCAAAAGTATTTTAGTGCAAAATATATGCATGGTGTGCATCCGTTGGATATTAATATAGAAAGAGGATCCTGTTTCTGGAAATCTGTAGCTAAAGAATTGAAATTTGTACTCTTGCATTCTAAGTGGAGAATTCGTGAGGGGAATGTGTATTTTTGGAAGGATAAGTGGATGAGTTCTGGCCTTTGAAGGAGAGTTGTCCGATTGTGGGTGAGTTGAACTTGAAAGTAAATCAGGTTATGTTGAATAATAGTTAGAATGTGAATTATTTGGAGCAATTAGTAGGGGTAGGGAAAGTGGCAGAAATTACTAATGAAATTAAGGATCAAAGGTTAGGAAAAGATAAGCTTGTATGGTTGGGTAATTCGGAGGGTTCCTTTACATCCAGGAGTGCTTGGAATCTTGTTCGGGAGAGGAATAATAATTTTGAATGGACGAAGTGGATATGGAATGCTGCTATTCCTAAAAAGAGGTATGTGTTCATGTGGAAGGCCTTTAACTTAAGTCTAAGTGTGGATGATCGAATAAGAAATTTGGGAGTTCCGTTAGTGTCCAAGTGTGAGTGTTGTGAAAGAGGTGCCATAGAGGAGTTTGATCATGTGTTGTATAGTGGGTACATAGCGTCGACCATTTGGAAATTCAGCTCGAATATGTTGGGTCTTCCGTTTGCCCCAAATAGGTCTTGGAAAGCAACAAATGAGGCTTGGTTTCGGAGAGCTTCAAAATCATCTCAACTTGGTATGTTAATTGGATTTGTCCCGGTAATAATTTCCTGGAGTTTATGGAGGTGGAGGTGTAAAGCAAGAATGGAAGGTAAGAAAGAAAATATCCATGTTTTATGGAGATGGGTTAAATATTGGATTCAGTGGGTTGGTATTAAAATTAATAAGGTCTCTCGTTTGCTGGTTAATGATATTAAGCTGTTAAAATCTTTGAGTATACCTATTATTGAGAGAAAGAAGGAAGTTTTGAAGGTAGTTAAATGGGAAAAGCCAAATAGAGGGTGGCTTAAAATGAATGTAGATGATAGTAGTCGGAATAATCCGGGAAGGTTGGGTGCAGGTGGAGTAGTTAGGAATGAATTAGGAAAAGTGGTATGTGCTTTTTCAGAGTCATATGGGCATGGGAGTAATAATCTTGCGGAAGTTATGGCTCTATGGGCTGGTCTTACACATTGTAAGCAATGGGGATATGAGAATCTTGTTATAGAGATGGTGCGACGCCCCCAAATTCTGCTTAGGATCGGACGGACATTTGAAGTGTCGAGACATGCAACATTTGGTTACCTGCCCCCGTTCATGACATATAAGATGCTTCCTAACATGCATCTAGCATTATGCAATATTCGCAGCGGATAATTCTTTTCTTTAGCAATACTATGCACCAAACTAAAATATCCCAAATATTTAAAACATACTCCATACTTAACGACATACTAAACAACTAAGATCACAATAATAGTCCATAAGGTTGTGATCAAAAGAGTGCTGGAGATTGAACTCCACCAATACAAGTAGTAATCTGAGGTAACTATTGTAATACCATCTACGTCGCACCGTCGCTTAGTCGGCCGTTTCCAGTTGGTCGATTCCTGGTTCTCCTTCAGATCCTATATCAAAATCTACCATTCGGAGGGAATGGTAGTTGGGACTACCATAATGAGATTTGATTACAAATCTCAGCCACTTAACGGAAAACTTCCACACAGGTTAATGATGCATGCATGGCAGTAAAAGCATGAATGCATAATCATAAGTAATCATAGCATAACTCGACATACAACATAACATAACTGGCATAACTTAAACTGAAACTGAAGCTTAGCATAAACGTGACTTGAAACATAGCATGAACGTGAACTTGAAATATAACATGGACTTAAAACATAACATGAACGTGAACATGCATAATTTGAACATGAACTTGAGCATGACATAACATAAATGTGAACTTGGAACATAACGTAAATGTGAACATAACATAACATGAACTTGAAACATATTCTTGTCTCATGGGATTACCATGATTGCGTGAACGTAAACTTGAACGTAACATAACGTGAACTTGAAACATGACTTGAACGTGAAATACATGAACTTGAAATCTTATTCAATAGACTTAATCATTAAAGTGACCATATGGGTGCTACACAGGTCCCCTTGAGCCGTGTGTCCCTGCCGATTACCGCATCACATCACAGGTTTCTATACCAGCTGTGAGTGCGTTAATACGTACTCCACAGTTGTTGTGGCCCCACGTATTCTACGTGTCACAATTGCTGTGTCTCACGTAGTGTATGCTCCACAGTTGTTGTGGCCCCATACTTCATGCTCCACAGTTGTTGTGGCCCCATGACTTATTTGTTTGTGCCACACTTGCTGTGGACACACGTAACATAATGTGTGGCACCATCGGCGTTAGTGCCTGGCGCGCTCCGGTGACCAGCTAATTAGGCCCCATTCGCAACCTGTTGACTGTACTTCGTCAACCCAGGGAATTTCACACCTATTTAGACACTCCAGCGTGAACAAAGGAGTTCCACTAGGATATTACCCCATCCTAGCGCTTAGGGTCGTGATTGACATGAATAACTTAACTGGCATACATGACATTTCGTAACGTGACGTAACATGATCGTGACATAAAAGACAAAAGTCCTGACGTAGCATAACATGACATGAACATAAGATGACAGACATGACATACTTCAAGACATAAATGTAACAGAATACATTTCATAACATGGCATACATGTAACATGCAACATTTCATAACATGGCATACTATATAACAGACAACATTTCATAACATGGTGTAACATGTTACAGTGAATCTTACATGACATGAAATACATATAACAGATGGCATACTTAACTTAACATGACATGCTTGCAATGTATAGGAATACGTGACAGAATATCTTTTGTAACAGATGAATAATTCATGACAGAATAAATTATGTATAACAGATAAATATGTAATGACTTGGCATGGCACATATGATAACATGCATACATACAATTTAGTTCACTTACTTATCACTCATGCACATTAAACTGATAGTAAGTTAAAAGCTAACTTACCTCCATCGTCGCGTTCTACTTGAATAAAGCGCGAAACACGAGGAACTGTAAAAGGTTATTCTAAAAGTTAGAAATTAATTACTAACAATTAGAAATGTGAAAAGAGACAACTTAGAGTAAAATTACCATTTTACCCTCTACATGTGGGCAAATGACCATTTTACCCCCTAACTTAAGGATTTGATATCCTAATTCCAAAAAATTACCAAAATTTACATTCCTCATGTAAATTTTGTCCCAAACTCAAATCTCAACTCAGAAAAATTTAAAACCAATCACAACTATGAAAAACTCACTATGGCCGAAACCTACATAGGCCATTTGTCTTATTTTGGTTGCAATTCTTTCAAATTCCAAAACTCATGAATAAACCAAAATCTTGTAACAAAGATCTTCCTATCCTAAATTTAAAAACACCCTTAAAACTATCCATTAAGAAAAAGCTAATTATCAATACCAAACTTTTTGTAAAAAGACCCAAACATTTTAACAAAAAGTAAACCTTAAATCACAAGTTTTGACCTTAATAAAAACATCTCCAAGAATTCCAAAAAATCAAATCTTACTTCTAACATATTCATAACATCATCCTAAGATCAAACATGCTTTAAAAAATCAAACAAAACTCACCAAAAAACACAAACAAACACTTGGAGTTTTTGGTTTTAAACTTAGTCCAAAACAGAAACTGATTTTCCAAACTAACTATGATCAATCTCTTGATCCATGGCTTAAAGACATGTGATCTTCAAACTAACACATCACATGGTTTAAAAATGTGTCCTAAAGAAGATCCAACCATCAAACTTAAAATCACATGGCTAAAATTTAATAAAACATGGATCTAACTCAAAAACATCAAAGTTTAGGCCTAACCGAAATCCTCTTGCATAGAAAATCATATCTTTAAAAATAATACTAAATATCTTCGAAATAACATCCTAACATGTATATAAGAGGCTTAGGATCATCATATAAAAATATCAAAGCCTTTGGAATAAGATTAAACCACGAAATATTCAAACTTTCACCAAACAGAAACTGTTCTTCCACTTCCAGTTTTCAAGTTTCTAACTCTAAGAAAATCTATCATCAAAAGCTTTATTCATGCAACAAAATCTCAATGAAAATTCATAAACACATGTTAACAACACTCCATAAAATTTTCGGACCAAGATAAGTCCATTAGCTTGGTCAAAACTTCCAAAACATAACATACTCTCCAGTTTCACGCCCAGAATGACCTTTCCATGGTTAAAAATACTTTTGACTGACCAAATGAGAATGGAATGAGACTAATAATATATCCACGGAAACAAGACTCAAATACGAACAACTTATGTGAAGGAATCATCGTGCGAAAATACTTACAAAGGGTTGTAAATGGCCACGCAATAAGTCCCAGAAATCTGCCCGAGAGAGCTCTTTTGGGTTTCTCTCTAAGAACGGGAGAAAGAAGTGATAAAATGGAGAGAAGTATGTCTTGCACGACTTTAGACTTCTGGAGGGAGAAGTTATGGGCTTGAATGACCCTTGATTGGAGGTGGATATGTGACAAAAAGTGGACAATAGAGAGGGGCAGAGACTGCTTGCAGCAGCTCTGAAAGATGGAGGTTGATGGAGTGGATTTCTCCTTCACATCAAGGCACTATTGGGTGCAGCCAATGGCAGTGGATGGTCTTCCATGTGGGAGAGGAAACTTCTCTAAGAAGCTTCGCCAAGGTGGCCAATTTCGTGGGCCTTGGTGGGCCCCACCAAGTGGGCTTCAATTTGGGGTTTAAAGGGGGTTTGGTTAGGGTTTGAGATGCTATCAAGCCCAAAATCAATTTTTCTTGGCCCAATAAAATTCCCAAGGTTTAAAAGGTTGAATAATGATGTCATAACAAGGATTTGATTAATTAATAGCATGTGGAAGTGATTTAATCAAGTGATTAAACACAATGCTAAAAATCAGATTAAAAAGGATTTGGAGGCCAACTTTAGGGTTTGGGAAAACCATTTAGGGTTTTGGTTTCAACCAAGCTTTTGGGGTTTCAATTGGATTCCAATCATTTAGGGTTTTGCTAGGGTTGAAACCCTCTTTGGTCTGGCACAATTTGGTTGAACAGATGAAACACAACTTTGCTTAGGTGGCATGATCTCACACCTTGATTCCTTCACAAATCTATCTAATGGTTCTTCTTTGTGTCAAGTGTCTAATACCATTCACTAAGTGTGGCTAAAATCTTGCCAAGTGTCCAAATAAAACTTCTCTAACCTAATTTGGACATTCCACACTGTGATTTTGAAAACACTGCAATGGGTGTCTTATCGAGGTTACTATTCACTCCAAAAAAATACATAATAAACTTAGTACTAAAAAATTCTAAATATTCATATTAACTTATAGTGAAAATCGTTTAACGAAATTCAACCCCGAAGTGCCCCTAAAAATAATTTCACAATTTTCAACATATGTTTCGTCTAGAATTATAAAAATAAGTTATTGCGCCATAAAATCCTAAATAATCCTCTGAGTCTAATGGCGTAGACCATAACGCATTCTGACACTTCTAACTAGCTCAAATAATTAAACTGATATTACTAGTACTATAGTGAGTGATAACACTGACTATGTTGACAGACTAAAACCTATGCGATTGGTCGATTCGTAAAAACTTATGGGATTTTCACGAGATTCCTAAAGTCAATAGAAATTCCACCAATGAATTTCTAGCGGGCTGTTACAGATGGATTCCTTAATAGTCGTGAATTAGATTAAGAATGGAAGATGTACTCTTTGGTATCTTGAGGATCTTTGGGAAGAAATAGTTAGAATGTTGGGGGAGATTAACTTTGTTGTGAGGCATATATATCGGGAAGGAAATAAGGCTACTGATTATTTGGCCAGACTAGGAAGTAGTGGGGTGTCCCATGTATGGATAGGTCAAACAGAGCTTCCACATTTGTTAAAAGGGATAATCAGAACAAATGCATGTGGCCTACCTCAGATTCGGAAATGCTAAGTCAAAATGAATTGTTTGGTAATGTACCTTTATGTTTTTTGTGTCTTTTGTATTGTTTTGAGTACTTGAGTTTTTAGTTCAATAGTTTTTTTGTAAAGATCAAGTACTAAGACTGTAACCACGGTTTTCCTTTGTCAAAAGTGAGGGCTTATTAATAAGCTTGGGCAGGGGTCACTTTTGGACATGTGACTATCTTCTCTTTTTTTTTAAAAAAAAAAAGAAAAAAGAAAAACAAATGACATATGTAATGTGACATACTTGCGACAGATAGTAACATGAGACATAATATATTATGTAACATATAAGTTTTTTATGATAGAATAATTTGAGTAATAGATAAACATGTGATGACATAGCATGACATGACATATATAACAACATACAAACATAAATTGTAGTTCCCTTACCCATCATACATACACAGTAAACTGATAGTAAGTTAAGAGCTAACACTTATCTCGATTGTTGCGTTCTATGAGAATAAAGCGTGAAATACGAGGAACTGTAAGAGTGTATTATAGAAGTTAAAAATTTAATTACTAATAGTTAGAAATGTGAAAATAGAAAACTTAGAGTAAAATTACCATTTTACCCTCAACATGTGGAAAAATGACTATTTTACCCCAATCATCAAAAGCTTTAGTCATGCAACAAAACCTCAATTAACATTCATAAACACATGTTAACAACACTCCATAAAATTTTCGGACCAAGATAAGTCCATTAGCTTGGTCAAAACTTCCAAAACATAACATACTCTCCAGTTTCACGCCCAAAATGACATTTCCATAGTTAAAAATACTTTTGACCAATCAAATGAGCATGGGATGAGACTACTAATATATCCATGAGAACTACACTTAAAGATGAACAACGTTTGTGTAGGAGTCATTGTGTGAAAATACTTACAAATGGTCGAAAATGTCCACGTAAAAAGACCCAGAAATATGCCAGAGAGAGCTATTTCAAGCTTTTCTCTAGGAACAGGGTGAAGAAGTGATAAAAGGGAGTGAAATGTGTCTTACATGACTTTAGACTTCTGGAGGGGGAAGTTATGAGCTTCTTGATTGGAGGTGGCTGTGTGACATAAAGTGGAAAATAGTGAGGGGCAAGGACTGCCTGCAGCAGCTTTGAGATATGGAGGTTGATGGGGTGGATTTCCCCTTCACATCAAGGCACTATTGGGTGCAGCCAATGGTAATGGATGGTCTGGCATGTGGGAGAGGAAACTTCTTCAAGAAACTTTGCCAAGGTGGCCAAATTCGTGGGCCTTGGTAGGCCTCAACCAAGTGGGCTTCAGTTTGGGGTTTGGTTAGGGTTTGAGGTGCTATCAATCCCAAATTCAATTTGTCATGACCCAATCAAATTTTCAAGGTTTAAAATGTTGGATAATGATGTCAAAACAAGGATTTGATTAATTAGTAGCATGCGGAAATGATTTAATCAAGTGATTAAACACAATGCTAGAAATTGGATTAGAAAGGGTTTGGAGGCCAACTTTAGGGTTTGGGGAAACTGGTTAGGGTTTTGGGTTCAACCAAGCTTTTGGGATTTCAGTTGGATCCCAACCATTTAGGGTTTTGCTAGGATTGAAACCCTCTTTGGTCTGGCACAAATTGGTTGATCAGATGAAACGAAGCTTTGCTTAGGTGGCATGATCTCACACTTTGATTTCCTTAACAATTCTATCTAATGGTTCCTCTTTGTGCCAAGTGTCTAATATTATTCACTATGTGTGACTAAGATCTTGCCAAGTGTCCAAATAAAACTTCTTTAAGCTAATTTGGACATTCCATACTGTGATTTTGAAAACACTGCATTGGGTGTGCTCATCGAGGTTACTATTCACTCCGAAAAAATGCATAATAAACTTAGTACTCAAAAAATCCTAAATATTCATATTAACCTATTGTGAAAATCGTTTACTGAAATTCAACCCCGAAATGCCCTTAAAAATAATTTCATAATTTAGAACAGGCGTTTCGTTCTAAATTATGAAAATGAGTTAACACGCCATAAAATCCTAAATAATCAACTGAGTCCAGTGGCCTAGATCATAACACATTCTAACACTTCTAACTATCGCAAATAATTAAAATCGTATTTTTGGCACCATAGTGAGTGATAACATTGACTATGCGATTGGTCAATTCGTAAAAATTTATGGAGTTTTTACGAGGTTCCTAAAATCAATAGAAATTCCCACTAGTGAATTTCTAGAAGGCTATTACATGCTCTGCGTCATGCCATCACTATCTAATCAACCGTCTCCAATTGGTCAACCTCTGGTGTGCCTCCTAATCCTGGGACATGGTCTACTATTTTTCCAAAAAAGTGCAAAATAACTTTGTACTCTAAATTCCTAAATACTCATACTAAACTCAAAGTGCAAATCGTTAATCGAAATTCGGCTACGAAGCAGCTCAAAATAATCAAAATGCATTTTCAAAAAAACGTTATTCCAGAAATTGAAAATCATTTTATTGTGGCATAAAATACTAAATGTTCATCTAACACTTGTACCTCAAATAAATAAAACCGTCGTTGTTGATCGATTCATGAAAACTTTTCAGGGTTTCCATGAGGTTCCTAAAGCCTAAAGAAATTCATCCGTTGAATTTCTAGTGGGCTGTTACAAAGTTCATATCATGCTATTTTTTAAGTCATGTCACGCATGTCGAAGCTCATATCATGAAGCATGCATGTCATTTACTATCATGCATGCCTATTCATAATATGAGCCTTCATTTACTCAATCTCGTCCAATCGGTCATGCGACTGTCCTCTGCTCCCTAACACATCGTCTACCATTCTGAGGGGAAATAGTAGTTTGGACTACCACATTGAGATTTATAAAATCTCAAAAAGTAAAGCTTTTAAGCTACCAATAGTATAAATAAGTATTCATGACAGTAAACATGACATGTATGCTTGATGAACATGGACTTGCTTATAGAAACCTAACTTAGAAACATCATACCTTTTCATGAACATGGCATGCTTCCTTGTATAAACTAGTTTCTTGCATTTTTATGAAGAGAATGAATACCTAGGTAGCTTGCTCACCTTCACCATGTGCTCCCTTTATATTACGAGAGATGTATGCCCTTCACCATAGTACCCAACAACTTATCTACCTTCACCATAGTACCTGAAAAATCGTATCTCCTTGACCATAATACTGATCAATGTTTAATGCTTGACTCAAATAAATCTTGACACTCTTATATTTCATGACATGTATTCAAGCCATGTGAGAGATGTTCATGCTTGTTACATATGAAAACATGGCATGGCCTACTCGTTGCGAATATAGAAATTATATCATTATGACTCATGGCATGACATAACATTGTGAATAAGACAATCCTAACATCACGATAACATGGCATGTCATAACATTGTAACTATAACAATCATATAATTCAAATAACATCGCAGGGCATAAACATTTCAAATAAAACAAACATAAATAATAACATGAATCTTACCGTCTCACATACATAAATATACTACAAGTTAGAAGCTAGCTTACAGAAATCCGTGTGTAAAGTAAGTGTAGCGTGTGCTAAAATGAGAGACATTATAGGCCTAATCCTCATAAAAAGAACTTACTAACTTTGGTCTAAATTTGCAAATTTACCCTTTAACTTTTCGGAAATTGAAAATTAGCCCCTAAACTTAAGGAAATAGCAAACAGACCTCAAGACTTACCAAAATCTACATACCTCATGTAAAGTTCATCCTAAATCCAAATACAAGCTTACAATTTTTAAAACCTAAACCCAAGTATGAAAACTTTTCTTTGTTGATTCACTTATAGCCTAAAAACATAATTTTGTTTGCTACTTGGCCCTTTAACACACTTGCATGCTTAACCCGAAATTACTAACTCACAAAAATCACATCCTTAGCTCTAAAATCATGCCAAGACTAAATCACACATTAAACAAAACCTTAAGCTCACTACTTCAAGGAAACATCCAAAACATCAAGATTAGGTCAAACCAAACCTAATCTTGGTGTTCTTGATCCAATACTTTCATATCACTTATAAAATGTTCATCAATCAAACCAAGGTGATAGGATGCTTTACAAACTTCAAAAAACACAAAACACGATAACACAGGATCAGTTTGCATGGTAAACATTGAAACTAAAATATGCATGCTTTTTACTTGAATCATAGTGACTATATCCTTGATTTACATGCAATAAACCTTGAAATAATACATCAAGTTTGAAGCCTCTATTCAACTATTTAATCATATATCTCACATTCATGTTCTAACTTGATCTAAGCATAAAATCCAACATACCACGGAAAGTAATCCATGAAAAGAATCATCAAACCCAAGAACCTCTAGATCATGCTTAAAATTATACTCTTGCATGTTCATCAACAATCCAACAAAGACATAAGTCATAAATCTTCAAAAATCCAATCATAATCCATATATCAAAGCTTTAAGAACAATATTTACAAAAATCAAAACCATAGAATCAAGATCCCAATGCTAAAATAAAAAAGTAAACCAAACAAAAACTCATTTTGGCCAATCAGTTTCGATCACTCCATAGATCATGCAAAACCATTTTATAAAAACATAACATACTTTAAATAAAACCATAAATTATACAAAGATCATGTAAACATTTCATAAAATTGAGGTCTACACAACTTCTCATCACAATATCACAAAACTTCCAACAAACATCCAAATGAAACCCTTCCATCTTCAACACCAACATTCACCCAACAAATCTCCAAGAAAAATTAATCAATACTCTCCAAATAAATCAAGACTTAATACTTAAAAACATTGAAGAGGTTTGAGCCAAAGAAAATAACTTACAAAAGTTGGAAGCAAAGAAAAAATAACATGTTTAGATTTTCTCTCTAGCTCTCTCCCAGATTGCGCTCTAGAAATTGATGAAGAAATGCAAAAGTGCGGGAGGAAATGAAGAGGGCATGGGGGGTGTATAGGAAGGTCGAGTTTATGATACATGAGGTGAAGTTAACTTGTGAAAATGAGAAGGAAAATGTTGGAACGTGGGTTGTTGTTTATTGTTGTCGAGTGGGTGGAATGGTGGGGCTGACCTTGCTTGTTCGACTTGCCATAAATGACACTATTTAGGGCATATGGGGTGGGAAGTAATCCTTTGAGTGGTGAATCAAATCGGTAAAAAGCTTGTTGAACAAGCTTGGTGCAACTAAATGGTTTTGGTTGGACTTAGGGGGTGTAACCAAAACGAAACCATTTGAGATTTAAAGAGGGTTTCCATTAGGGTTTTGTCGAACTCCAATTTTTCTTGGTCAAATGCAAGTACCAAGGTGTAAGAGAGTGGATAAGGGTATAACAATATGTACTTGAGTGGTTGGTTGCTTGTGGAAATGGGTTAAACCAAGTGGGAATCACATGATCAAAATCGAGTGCATGGTTTAGGGTTTGGAAGATTTATGGTTTCGGTTACCCTAACCATTTGGGGTTTTGGTTTACATCACTAGGTCTAGGGTTTCGTTAGGGTTCAAACCCTATTTTGTTTGGCCAAAAAGTACTTGAGTGCATGGAATAATGAATTGTGTAAAAGACTTATTCACTTGCTTTATTTTCACTCCATCACTTACACATTTGTAATCCTCTTGATAAGTAGCATTCGGCTTTCCAAATGGATGGCTAACATTTTTCCATGTGTCCAAAAGGTTTTCTAGTGATCTTAGGATGATTTGGACATCCTACATCACGATTTTATAACTATTTGAATTAGATGCCACGTGGCTCTCTCCTGAAGGGTTACTATTCACCCAAGAAAGTAGAAACTTTTTATTGTACCGTAAAATTATAAATATTCATATAGGTCTAATGGTGAAATTCATTTCATTAAATTATACTCCTGATTACCTTAAATAAATAAAAAAGAAATTTTGTCTTCATAGTAGATCGGGATTCGATTACATTAACGAACTAAAACCTAACGGGCTGAAATGCTTTCAGGATTTCATGACGTTTCAAAGGTCTAAAGAAACTCTTTCGGATCGTTACAAAAATAAATAACAAAATCCTCAAATCTTATTCGGGGCGGCACACAACAGAGAAATGGGTGGAGAGTGTTTGGATTCTCGGTTACAACTCCCTACCTCATTCTTCACACAAAATTCTAGCTTTCTTGTGAATACAAACAAGATATGAAACTTCTAATAATTGCACTAAATAACAATGATTAAATAGCTGAACAAAGGCTTCAAACTTTATTGGTGACGAGGGATAGCAAGTGAAGAAGAAAACAGAACAAAGGCAACCGAGATGCTGAAGAGGGGTGGCATGGGATCCTTTGCTAAGTCGGTTATGTCTCAGCATCTGGATATCGAGGTAGTGAGGGAGCTTCCTGATGTCTTTCCGGATGAGTTACGTGATGTACCTCCGAATAGAGAGATCAAGCTCTCAATAGATCTTCTGTCGGGAACGATGCCGATTTCCAATACACCTACCAGATGGCACCTGTAAAGCTCAAGGAGCTGAAGGATCAGCTGAAAGAATTATTGGAGAAGGGCTTTATTCACCCTAGCGTGTCACCATGGGGAGCACCAGTCCTCCTTGTGAAGAAGAAAGACAGATCGTTGCACCTTTGCATTGAGTATAGAGAGCTGAGCGAGGTAGTTGTTAAGAATCGGTACCTGTTACCTTTAGATCGATGATCTATTTGATCAGCTCCAAGGAGCACAGGTATTCTCGAAGATCGATCTCCATTTGGGATATTACCAGTTGAAGATTTAGATGGAAGATGCTCCTAAGACTGCCTTCAGGACAAGGTACGGACATTACAAATTTCTAGTAATGTCCTTTGGGTTGACTAATGCTTTAGCGGCTTTTATGGATTTAATGAACCGTATATTCTAGGAGTACGTTGACCCATTCGTTATCATATTTATTGACGATATCCTAGTTTATTCTAAGAGCCTGGAGGAACATGCAAAGCACCTGGAAGTGATCCTACAAATTCTAACGTAGGAGCAACGGTATGCCGAACTGACTAAGTGTGAGTTTTGGCTACAAAAGATTTCTTTCCTTGGCCACATAGTGTCGAAAGATGGGATCCCTATGGATCCTTTGAAGGTTGAAGCAATTGTAGAATAGCCTAGACCTAAGACGGTCCAAGAGATCAGTAGCTCTTTTTTTGGGTCTTGCAAGGTATTACCAGAGATTTGTTGAAGGGTTTTCCCCGCATTGCAGTCCCATGACAAGGCTCACTAGGCAAAGGGAGAAATTTACATGGACTAAGGAGTGAGAAAAGCTTCCAGGAGTTGAAGGAGACGCTTGTGAAGGCGCCTGTTCTAACTATACCTTCGGGTACATGTGGTTCGTGATATATAGCAACGTGTCACACCAAGGATTTCGAGCACAGCTACCTGTCCCATGACCTAGAGCTAGCAGCAGTTATTTTCACCTTAAAGGTTTGGCGACATTACGTGTACGGGGAGCACTGTGAGATCAACACGGAACACAAGTTTTAAATATTTCCTTGCCAGAAAGAAGCGAATGTGAGACGGCATAGATGGTTGGAGCTGATAAGGTACCATCAACTACTGTCTCGGCAAGGCAGATGTTGTAACTAATGCCCTCAGTAGGAAATTTTCTTCTAGTACCCTTGCGAGCATGTACACCCCTCAGAAATTATTCTCCTAGACATGGAGAAGCTAGGAGTGGAGATGGTGAGGGATGTACAGGCAAGTTTAAGTACCCTGGTTTTTAGTCTGACAGTATTGGATCAGATTAAAGCTGCTAAGAGTGAAGATGTCAGCCTCTGGAAGATCAAGACAGAGGTTTCAGAAGGGAAGCAACTTGACCTTATTGTTTTGAAGATGGGTCCCTACAATTCAAGGGGAGACTTTGTGTACCACCAGAGAATGAATTACAGGACCTACTACCGAGGGAGGCGTACAACTCTCTATACACAGTTGATTTATATTAATTGGCTTATTATTCTCCCTTACCCGTAGCTTCCCACATAAGCTAATTGGATTCTCTTCCTTCTCCTACACGTTGGCTTCCTCAACAAGCCTTGGACTCTTCTTCCTTCTCTTACACGCCGGTTCCATGGGACAAGAAAAACAAAAAACAAATTCCTCTTCTTCTCTTACACCCATTGACAGCCTCCAGAGCAAGTGATTTCTCTTCTCCATTCGCCGTCGGTTCTAGGGCACACAAGGAGAACTTCTCAAGTCTTCCATCACACGAAGAACCCTTCGGGTTCCCCTCTCCCAGCCACGCGATACCTCTCGGTTCCTCGAGCCGATTCTTCCATTTCGTAAGCCTAAGATTTTCCACCAAAAATCTTCAAAAGATCATCAACCTCCTTTGAGATTTCGAACTTCTCTTCATTTCTTGTTGTTGTGTACTTCCGTGGCTGCAAAAGAGACCCAAACAGGTATTATATCTCCCATGAGTTTTCTTATGATTTAGGGGTTTTCGAAATATTGTGTGAACCGATTGTTGTGTAGTAATTTCTGGGTTTAATTCTCATTTGTTTCCCTTGTTAGCTGCTCTAGTGTGTGTATTCGGTTTTGGTGAAATTCCAGCTGTGTATGTTCTGTTTTACGGTGCTCTGTTTTGAGGTGGTTTTGCCATGGATTATGTTCTGTTTTGTATGTGGATCAAGAAGCCGTGTGTGTGTGTTTAGGCTCTATTTTGGCCATGGGTCATGCCCTGTTGGAGTGTTCCAGCCGTGTGTTTCTTATTATTGGGATGACATAATTTCTGGTTTAAGCTTATTAGTCACAAGTCCTGTTTTGGTATGGGATAAATCCTGTTTTGGTGTTAAAAGTCATGTCTTTAGGTGTTAAAAATTATGGAGTTAAAGTTTATAGTTTAGACATATTTTCCTAAGATTTTTGGCCTAAGTAAGCCACCAAGACTTTTAAATTAAATTGGTAAGCTTACTTAGAAACTCTAAGTTTGCCAAGAGTTTGTATCCTTATATTTGTGCTATGTTTCAGAAAATACATGAGGTTTTCTTGAGTTTCTACCACTCTTGTACTAGTTAATTGTATGATTGATATTTGATTAAGAAGGGATGTTTGAGACCATGAAAACAGTGAGACTTGCTAGCTGTCCATGTATTATAGAAACTTGAAAATATGTTCTGTTTTGGAAGCCTAAGGTTGAGTTTGGATGTTGAAGTGAGTTGAAGTGAGTTGAGTTGAGATGATAAAATATTATTAGAATATTATTTTTTAATATTATTATTATTTTGAAATTTGAAAAAATTAAATTATTTATTATATTTTATATTAAAATTTAAAAAAATTATAATGATGAGTTGAGATGGATTGATGATCCAAACGAAGCCTAAACCAGTCACTTTACCTTTGCTTAACTATACCCCTTCTTGTTTAATCAAAGATAAGCTTTAGCATGAAAAACCATTGGAGAATGAGTGACAAAACCAACCCTCTTATGAGCATTACCTCTTGTTGGATCTATCTTCCAAATGATGATGCAAAACTGTCAAAATGCCCTCTCCTTATGAAAATTTCCAGATTTATAGCACCTCTTCATTTTTAACTTATGATTTCCATCTATTACCATTATAGAAAACAATAGCCTTTAAGAAATGGACAGCAAGCAAGCCTCATACTCTCATAGGTACTTAAATATTGTAATGAGGATACTAAGAGTTGACTTAGTGCCATGTATGTAGTTAAATGGGTTAAGGAAGACGTCTTAATTCCACTTGGAATTTAAGTGAGCGCGTATGGGTATTGGATAGTAAAGTCTTAAGTGGAATGAATATTAATATGTTTATTTCATTTCATTGAATAGAAGTTTATTTTCAAGATTCAAGGAACTTACTTGTAAAGCCACGAGGTAAGTAGCTATGACCATGCTCCTTACACACAAAGTTCTCTTATGAAAAAGTCTCTCTTTCTCTCTTTCCAAATGTTTCTCTTATGAAAGAATAGATGCATATATAGTATGTATAAGCCTTTCTTGGTAACCCCTGTTAAGTACCTTATTAATTACCATTGTGTGTATGTAAAATAATGCATCATGAGATTTTATGCATGCTCTCTCAAATAATTATGCCGTACTTATATGTAGCATGACATGAAACATTCCTTTCAAAGGAACGCATACGCATTGGCACTAAATGAAGATAATGAAAACGTTATTTTTCTAAAGAAAGGAAAGGAAAATGAATGAAAGCATGAATGTATGAATGTACGTAATGGCCCCATGTATGAAAACGGTACCAAATGAATGGGCAGATTGCAATGCCGGGTAACTAGTACTGGAAGTGCACCCAGTCCTACCCCCCCATGAAAGGGATTTCCAACCTGCGGCCCCGGGCGGGAATCCTGGTCCAAAAGACCGCTAACCCCAACACACGGGGTGTAATAGTGTGTACTGGCCCAAGAAAGTGAAACATAAAGCAAAGTCATTTCTAAATAATGTTATGCATGAAAGCAATTAATGTTTATGCATGAAAAGTATAGTTAAGCATAAAAGTACAGTTATGCATGAAAGTTAAGCATGAAAAGTACAGCTATGCATGAAAAGTACAGTTATTCTTAAATTGTTACGCATGAAAGCATTGTCAAGAATTAGCAAATGTTTATGTATGCATGTTTTCAAAAGAAAAGATTATGTGATTAATAAGTTAACAGTATGGTGTACTGCCTACTAAGTATTAGACTCACTTTGTGTTTATGTTTTAAACGTCCAGGTATGAATGATGGGACTGTGGAGCTGGGCACTGCTGAGGAGGGAAGGGCTGATGCTTAGTATTCCCTGTCGGTTCGGTTTAATGATGATGATTATATTTTATGTTTTATGATGGGTCCCATGTTGGGAAGTTTTAAAACACCAGTCATGATAGAAGATACTTTATCTTTTATAGAATTTATGCAAACGCTGAACAAACATTTGAGGTTGTTTTCAGATTTCTTTTAAAAAACAAACATACTTATTTTCAAAGTCAACTGCATTTCATTTCTTTTGTACAAAACTAGTATATGAGCCCCACTTATCTGAACTTCTTAACTTTTCAAAATTTCTTCACAATAGTATTGAACAATTGTCAATCGTCACCTATAAAAATTTAAGTAACTTAAATAAATCTCCAATTAATCAGTTACTTCGTAATTACACCTAAAATACCTATTTTAATACCTTAAAAACCTAAAATTTCTCTTAATTCTAAACTACCATCACTTCCTAAATTCCTCAATATCCACATAACTTAAACTCAGAATATTTCTAAAATTGCATAATAATATTAGTAATAAATACAACTATGCCACAAAATACAATTCTGTTTTAAAGATTCATTATAACAAAACATATTAAAGTAGGAGAGCAAAGATTTCATTTAAATAATAAAAAAAACTAATTAGTTTCTCTTTTAAGAGTTCAAAATAAAATCTTGCACTATTATGAACTTCTAAAAAAAATATATTAATACTAATAATATTTCTCAAATCTTTATTTAATTACTTTATAGATTCTTGTATTTAAAACAAAACTCACACAAAGTGAGTTTAATATATAAAGACCAAAATATGATCAACCTATAATTATTCTGTTATAAACATCAGTATCCAATATAGAACCAATATAAAACCAAGCTCATGATAAACCAAATGTAACTTAAAAGTTAAGCCCAAAACACATTAAAGGAATAACAAGTTTGAAGTAAACCAAGCCTTTACCAAAAAAAAAAAAGTCCTACACGAGTTACGCCCGTGGGCTTTAATGGCAGACTTGTAAAAATTGAGGATATGAATGTGTATTCTAAAAAGAAGATGACCTAAAAGATTTGAAGCAATAAAAAGAATTTAGCTATGCGGCTATACCTAACCAAGCAAAAACAAAGACCAGAACCAAAGGCTCATGCAGCTGAGTACTCAGTCGAAGTTGACGTTAGGCCTGGAGTAGAGAGACGCAGTGGAAGCTGGCAGAGGGTGGTGCGGCAAAGATGCCAACGCTGAGCAGCTGAGCATTAGAGAGAAAGAGAGAGTGATGAGCGAGAAAGAGGGGGACGGAGAGAGAAAATAGAAGCTCACTGAGAGACAAAGAGGAGGCGTACGATGTAGTTTTGGAGGTTTCATACTTCCATGCCCCAAAACGATGTAGTTTTGGGGGGTGGGTTTTCAAAGGCTGGGGTGTGTTACACTCCTCATTCGGCCCAACAGTCCACTACACAAATAACACAAGTCCTTCTAACCCACAATAACCCATTGGACCCCAAGAGAATTTAAAAAAAAAATGGAAATAATATAAACAATAATAATACTAATAAATAAATTAAAACACCCAAATTTTTTGAGTCTCAAATGTGGAATGATGAGTGATAGGCTACGTCATTCAACGAGGTCCCATAAACCAAATCCAAAATATTTGGGATAATCTGGGACGTGAAGAACGTGAAGGATCGTGCATGCGGCATGCATACAACGAGGGAGGCAGACGAGAGTGGGTCATGGCCAATGGGGGTTTACGCACGAAGGGGTCTTCAATAGTTACGCATTTTACGTCATTTTATTTCCATTAGTTTTATTCTATTTTTATGCTCTGTTTTACAGGCATTGCGTTTAGTTATTAGTCTGCACGTTTTCCTTTTATGTCGATTTGCAGTGTACATGATTCTGCTATTTAAGCAGACATGAATTATTAATGATAATTGTGCAAGTTAATTCAAATCTGTGGTACATTCCCACCAGAAGGGAAAACAAATTACCTTAACAATTTTACTCTCTAAGTTTGGGACCTATCATTGGCCTCAGAGCCAGGTTGCATTTTTTCATGGGAACTAATAAGGAGCGTATTGAGTAGTTGGAAGAGGGGTTATACAGGATAGAACTCGGCATGACCGACAGGCTCCGTCATGTGGAAGAAACTCTCAACTGGCTCTCCGTTGTCTTGCTTGCGAATCAGGAGAACCCCAACCACGGTAACCATCATCGAGAAGGCAACGATGGAGGACAGCTGGTTGTATCATCCAAAACAGCAAAGCTTGAATTTCCTCGATTTTCAGGAGATGATCCGACGGAGTGGTTCAATCGTGTGAACCAATTCTTTGAGTTCCAGAATACTCCTGAAGCCTAGAAAGTTTCCTTGGCCTCCTATCATTTGGAAGGAGAGGACAACCAGTGGTGGCAGTGGATCCGTAGGACATTCCAGGAAGATGGATGCGTGCTCTCGTGGGCGAATTTTGAGGATGAACTCTAGGCTCGCTTCGGGCCTTCGGAGTGCGAAGATTTTGACGAAGCCCTTTCAAGGATCAGACAAACTGGTTCCTTGCGTGAATACCAGAGGGAGTTTGAACGCTTGGGCAATCGAGTTAGAGGCTGCACACAAAAGGCGCTTGTGGGAACATTCATGGGTGGTTTACGAGCAGACATTTTGGACTGGATTCGCATATTTAAACCACAAACATTGAAAGAGGCCATCAGCTTCACATGCATGAGAGATGACCAACTGGCGAGACAACAGAGATTCATAAGATCTCCACCTTCGGTGCAAGCTCCCCTAGCTCTTCCGCCACTGAATCGAACAGCACCGACAGCACCTGTTGCCCCAATTCAAGGTCTAAGTTGGGAAGAAATGCAGCGTAAGCGACTCCAAGGCCTATGCTTTAACTGTAATGAACGTTTTACCACAGGGCATAAATGTCAAGGGCCCCAAGTTCTCATGTTGGAGGGAGACGATGGCGGTGAAAATGTCATCTGTGAGGGGCTTATCGATCCAGCGATTACGTTGCATGCATTAACAGGTTGGACAACGCCCAAGACCATGCGAGTTGCTGCCAGGATCGATGCACACGATGTCATTACATTAGTAGATAGAGGGTCAACTCACAATTTTATTAGTGAGCATGTGACACCCACAGATTCCTCTTGGGATCGGATGGAAATCTGAAACGTCGGGACATGCAACACAAGGTTACCTGCCCCCGTTCATGACATATAAGATGCAATGTTCCTAACATGCATCCAGCATTATGCAATATTTGTAGCGGATAATTTTTTTTTTTAAGCAATACTATGCACCAAACTTATGATATCCCAAATACATACAACATACTTCATATATAAAGACATACTAAACAACTGAGATCACAACACTAGTCCAAAATGGCTGTGAACAAAAGAATGCTGGAGATTGAACTCCACAAAATACAAGTAGTAACCTAAGGCAACTACATCTAAGT
This sequence comes from Juglans regia, assembly GCF_001411555.2. NCBI lineage: Eukaryota > Viridiplantae > Streptophyta > Magnoliopsida > Fagales > Juglandaceae > Juglans > Juglans regia. The sequence goes on from NC_049908.1 coordinate 16,667,555, forward strand.
CGCACCGTCGCTTAGTCGACCGTTTCCAGTTAGTCGTTTCCCGATTCTCCTTCAGATCTTGTAACAAGATCTACCATTCGGGGGGAATGGTAGTTGAGACTACCACAGTGAGATTTGATTACAAATCTCAGCAAGTTAACAAAAAACTTCACACAGGTTAATGATGCATGAATGACAATAAATGCATGAATGCACAATCAAAGTCAATAGTAAACATAACATAACCTGACATAACATGGCATGAAATAATAAGCATAACGTGACTTGACATAACATGAACTGAAACTGAAACTGAAACTTAGCTTGACGTGACATAAACTTGAAACTTGACATGAACGTAAACTTGAATATAACATAACGTGAAACATGACTTGAACGTGAAATTCATGAACTTGAAATCTTTCTCAGTAGACTTAATTAAAAAGTGGCCATACAGGTGCTACATGGGTCCCCTTGAGCCGTGTGTCCCTGCCGATTACCGCATCACAACACAGGTGTCTATATCAGCTGTGAGTGCGTTAATACGTATTCCACAGTTGTTGTGGCCCCACGTATTCTACATGTCACAATTGCTGTGTCTCACGTAATGTATGCTCCACAGTTGTTGTGGCCCCATGGCTTATTTTTTTGTGCCACACTTGCTGTGGATACATGTAACACAAAGTGTGGCTCCATCGGCATTAGTGCCTGGTGCGCTCTGGTGGCCAGCTAGTTAGGCCCCGTTCGCAACCTGTTGAATGTACTTCGTCAACTCAGGAAATTTCACACCTATTTAGAAACTCCAGCATGAACAAAGGAGTTCCACTAGAATATTACCCCATCCTAGCACTGAGGGTCATGATTGACATGAATAACTTAACAAGACTGTTCTCGAGGTACACAAATTGTATTCGAGAAGGGATGACATGAATACGAAAAGACAGAAGTCCTGACGTAGCGTAACGTGGCATGAACATAAGATGACAAACATGACATACGTCGAGACATAAATGAAACAGAAAATATTTCATAACATGACATGCATGTAACAGACAAAATTTTGTAACAACTAATAACATGTAACAGACAATATTTCATAACATGTGACATTGAATATTACGTGACATGACATACATGTAACAGATGGCATACGTAATGTGACATACTTGTAACAGATAGTAACATGAGATAAAATATATTATGTAACAGATAAGTATTTTATGACAGAATAATTCATATAAAAGATAAACATGGGATGACATAGCATGGCATGGCATATAAAACAACATACGAACATAAATTGTAGTCTCTTACCCATCACACATACACAGTAACCTGATAGTAAGTTAAGAGCTAACTTACCTCGATAGTCGCGTTCTACGAGAATAAGCGCGAAATACGAGGAACTGTAAGAGGGTAATCTAAAAGTTAGAAATTAATTACTAACAATTAAAAAATATGAAAAGAGGCAACTTAGAGCAAAATTACCATTTTACCCTCTACATGTAGGAAAATGACCATTTTACCCCTAACTTAAGGATTTCACATTCTAACTCCAAAAATTACCAAAATTTACATTCCTCATGTAAATTTTGTCCTAAACTCACATATCAACTCAGAAAAATTTAAAACCATTCACAACAATGGAAAACTCACTATGGTCGAAACCTACATAGGCCATTTCTCTTGAAATGGTTCAATTATTTCAAAATTCAAAACTCATGATTAATCCAAAATTTTGTAAGAAAGATCTTCCTATCCTAAGTTTAAAAACACACTTAAAAAATCCATTAAGAAAAAATCTAATCATCAACACCAAATTTTTGTAAAAAGACCCAAACTTTTTAACAAAAGTAAACCCTTAAATCACAAGTTTTGACCTTAATAAAAACATATCCAAGAATTCCAAAAAAATCAAATCTTACTTCAAACATATTCATAACATCATCCTAGGAACAAAAATGCTTTAAAACATCAAACAAAGTCACCAAAAAATCACAAAGCAACACTTGCCGTTCTCGGTTTTTAAACTTAGTCCAAAACAGAAACTTTCTCTCAACTAACTTTAATCAATCTCTTGATCCATGGCTTAAAGTCATGTGATCTTCAAAATAAAACATCAGATGGTTTAAAAATGTGTCTTAAAGAAGATCCAACCATCAAACTTAAAATCACATGGCTAAAATTCAACAAAACATGGATCTAACTCAAAAACATCAAATCTTAGGCCTGACCAAAATCCTCTTGCCTAGAAAATCATATCTTTAAAACTAATATTAAATATCTTCGAAATAATATCCTAACATGTATATAAGAGGCTTAAGATCATCATATAAAAATCTCAAAACCTTCGGAATAAGATTTAACCACGAAATATTCAAACTTTCACAAAACAAAAACTGTTTTTCCACTTCCAGTTTTCAAGTTTCTAAATCTAAAGAAATCTATCATCAAAAGCTTTATTCATGCAACAAAACCTCAATGAACATTCATAAACACATGTTAACAACACTCCATAAAATTTTCGGACCAAGATATGTCCATTAGCTTGGTCAAAACTTCCAAAATATAACATACTCTCCAGTTTCAAGCCCAGAATGACCTTCCATGTTTAAAAATACTTTTGACCGATCAAATGAGTATGGAATGAGACTAATAAGATATCCACGGAAACTACACTAAAAGACAAACAACGTATGTGAAGGAATCATCGTGTGAAAATACTTACAAAGTGTAAAAGATGGCCACGCAAAAAGACCCAGAAATCTGCCCGAGACAGCTTTTTTGGGTTTTCTCTCTAAGAAAGGGTGAAGAAGTGATAAAATGGAATGAAATGTGCCTTGCACGACTTTAGACTCCTGGAGAGGGAAGTTGTGGGCTTGAATGACTCTTGATTGGAGTTGCCTATGTGACATAAAGTGGAGAATAGTGAGAGGAATGGACTGCCTACAGCAGCTATGAGAGATGGAGGTTGATGGAGTGGATTTCTCCTTCACATCAAGGTACTATTGGGTGCAGCCAATGGCAGTGGATGGTCTGCCATGTGGGGGAGGAAACTTCTCCAAGAAGATTTGCCAAGGTGGCCAATTTCGTGGGCCTTGGTGGGCCCCAACCAAGTGGGCCTCAATTTGGGGTTTAAAGGGGGTTTGGTTAGGGTTTGAGATGCTATCAAGCCCAAAACCAATTTTTATTGGCCCAATCAAATTTTCAAGATTTAAAAGGTTGAATAATGATGTCATAAAAAGGATTTGATTAATTAATAGCATGTAGAAGTGATTTAATCAAGTGATTAAACAAAATGCTAGAAATCGGGTTAGAAAGGGTTTGGAGGCCAACTTTAGGGTTTGGGGAAACCGTTTAGGGTTTCGGTTTCAATCAAACTTTTGGGGTTTCAATTGTCTTCCCACCATTTATGGTTTCACTAGAATTGAAACCTTCTTTGGTCTGACACAATTTGGTTGATCGGATGAAACAAAGCTTTGCTTTGGTGGCATGATCTCACACCTTGACTTCCTTCACAAATCCATCTAATGGCTCCTTATGGTGCCAAGTGTCTAATACTATTCACTATGTGTGGCTAAAATCTTGCCAAGTGTCCAAATAAAATCCCTCCAACCTAATTTGGACATTTCACACTGTGATTTTGAAATTATTGCACTGGGTGCATTTATCGAGGTTACTATTCACTCCAAAAAAATTCATAATAAACTTAGTACTGAAAAATTATAAATATTCATATTAACCTATAGTGAAAATCGTTTACCAAAATTCAACCCCGAAGTACCCCTAAAAATAATTTCACAATTTCCAGCAGACGTTTTGTCCGGAATTATGAAAATAGGCTATTGCGCTATAAAATCCTAAATAATCCACTGAGTCTAATGGCGTAGACCATAATGCATTCTGACACTTCTAACTACCTCAAATAATTAAACTCATAACTCTAGCACCATATTGAGTGATAACACTGATTATGACGAAGACTAAAACCAAAGCGATTGGTCGATTCGTAAAAACTTATGGGATTTTCACGAGATTCCTAAGGTCAATAGAAATTCTACCAGTGAATTTCTAGTGGGCTATTACAGAGCGTTTGGCCGACCAACTACGATTACCAGTGATACCGACTGAAGCCTTCACTGTGCAGGTAGCTAACGGCGAAAATCTTAAATGCCACGGAAGGTTCGATAAGGAACCAGTAAATTTGCAAGGCATACATTTTTCATTAACTCTATATTCTCTACCACTCACAGGGTTGGATTTAGTTAAGGGAATTCAATGACTCGAACTACTCAGGTCCGTGGTTTGTAACTGGAAATGGTTGACCATGGAATTTTCCTGGGAAAACCAGACTAGACATATGGTGGGGATCGATGGCCAAGATATTCAAGCGGCAACACTTAAAGAAATCTCCAAAGGAGTTCGCCCATGCCGTACCATTTTTTCTTTTTGCCTACAGGTCACCAAGAAAGTCCAACAAGACCCCATACACCTGAGCATGCAAGCAATGCTACGAGAATTCTTTGATGTCTTCACAGAGCCTTCGAGCTTACCACCTGTCCGAGAAGTTGATCATAGCATTCCCTTGAGAGACGGAACCGAGCCAGTTAATGTGCGACCATACCGCTATGCTCATTATCAAAAAGAGGAGATTGAGAAACAGGTCCAAGAAATGCTAAACTCAAGACTTGTTCAACCTAGTACTAGCCCTTTTTCATCACCAATACTATTGGTGAAGAAAAAAGATGGCAATTGGCGCTTTTGCACGGATTATCGCGCACTCAACACGGCAACCATTAAAGACCGGTTTCCGATCCCCACCATTGAGGACATGTTGGATGAACTCTATGGTGCCGCGTATTTTACCAAGCTTGATTTACGAGCTGGGTACCATCATGTACGAGTTAATCCTCTTGATATTCCTAAGACTGCTTTCCGAACGCATGATGGACACTACGAGTACTTGGTTATGCCATTTGGCTTATGTAATGCACCATCTACATTTCAAACCATTATGAATTCTATTTTCAGTCCTCATCTTAGAAAATTCATATTAGTTTTCTTTGATCACATATTGGTTTATAGACCTACTTGGGATACACACTTAGTGCATGTAAAGCAGACCTTGGAGATATTGAGGCAACACCAATTCTTTGTCAAGGTTAGTAAATGTGCCTTTGGGCAACAAGAATTGGAATATTTGGGGCATATTGTTACTAAACAAGGAGTAGAGGGGGACAAAAGTAAAATAGCAACGATGGTGGCATGGCCACGGCCTACTAATATTTCAGAACTACTAATATTTTAGGCTTGACAGGTCACTACCGGAAGTTTGTCCAAAATTATGGCATTATAGCTCGGCCTCTTACCAACCTCCTCAAGAAGGGCCAATTTGGTTGGAATGATGAAGCTAAGTCTGCTTTCCTTGCACTCAAGCATGCCATGACAACCACCCCTAAATTATCAATGCCAAATTTCAACGACTCATTCACCATTGAGACTGATGCATCTGGTGAAGGAATTGGAGCTGTATTATCCCAACAGGGCAAACCAGTGGCATTCATGTATAGCCATCATAGAGGCTATACATTTATGGCGCCCATACCTTCTAGGTAAGAAATTTTACATTTAAACTGATCAGCGCAGTCTCAAGTTTTTTTTGGAATAGCGGGTGGCCACACCAAAGCAGCAAAAATGGATAGCTAAGCTTCTTGGATACGACTACGAGATAATCTATCGACCTGGACGTCAAAATTCGGCTGCCGATGCACTATCACGTAAACAGGGCAGCCCCATTCTCCACGGAATTTTCATTCCACAAGTCAGTTTGTGCGAGGAAATAAAACAAGCCGCCACGAAGGATCAGTACATCATTTCAATGGGTCGTATGGCAACTGACCAAACCGAGGGACCATATAAATGGCGTCACGGGCTACTTTTCTTCAAAGGCAAGGTTGTCATTCCAGACGACAGAGCCTTACGCAGTAAGTTGCTTTATGAAATGCATGACACCAAAGTGGGCGGACATTCAGGTGTTTTACCCACAAACAAGAAATTGGGACAACATTTCTATTGGCCCGGCATGCATAGATCAGTCCAAGAATATGTCAAAGGGTGCAAAGTATGTCAAAAAGTCAAGGCCGAAATTCTAGCTTCGGCAGGACTCCTTCAACCGCTGCCAATTCCATGCCGGGTGTGGGACGTCATCACCTTAGATTTGATCGAAGGCCTGCCAACCTCCCAAGGCAAAGACACAATTATGGTGGTTGTCGACAGGTTGAGTAAATCAGCTCATTTCCTCTCTTTAACCCATCCATTTACTGCTAAAACAGTGGTAGACAAATTTGTAGAGGGAATTATCAAGCTCCATGTGATGCCCCAGTCTGTGATTAGTGACCGAGATCCAATTTTTATTAGCAAATTCTGGCAAGAATTCTTCAAGATGTCGGGTTCCAAATTGCAGCTCAGTTCCGCGTACCACCCATAGACCGATGGACAGACGGAAGTCGTCAATCACTGCCTTGAGCAATACCTTCGTTGTTTCGTGCACCAGTGGCCACGCAAATGGAGTTCTTATTTACCTTGGGCGGAATATTGGTATAATACCACCTGCCATATTTCTACAAGGATGACTCCATTCCAGGCACTGTATGGAAGGCTGCCTCCCGCCATTCCATCGTACACAAAAGGACTTTCACCAATACACGAGGTAGACCAGCAACTAATGACTCACAATGAAATGCTCCAGCAATTGCAATGTAACTTAGCCAGCTCAGTTAATCACATTAAACAAATGGCAGATCTCAAGCGGCGGGATCTTTCGTTCGACATTGGCAAACGGGTGTTGTTGAAGCTACACCCTTACTGCCAACAAACAGCCTTCCAACGGGTCCATCAGAAATTGGCTAGTCATTTTTACGGACCCTATGTAATATTGCAGAAATGTGGACCGGTCGCGTACAAATTACAATTACCAGAAGGCACGCGCATCCACCCGGTGTTTCCTGTATCGCTACTTAAACGATACCGGGAGAATGACGGCCTTACAGAGCCACAGCAAATAGCGTTGCCACCCGTCTCAGATGAGGAGTTGTCGAACTCGAACCACAAGCAATTCTGGACACTCGCTAGATCAAACAAGGAGGCCAGCTTATCGAAGAAAGCTTAGTACAATGGAAGCATCTGCCAAGGGAGGAAGCCACCTGGGAACCAACGACGACATTACGGGACAAATTCTCGCCTACAATCCTTGAGGACAAGGATCCGTTGAATAGGGGGAGTATTGATAGGCTACGTCATTCAACAAGGTCCCGTAAACCAAATCCCAAATATTTGGGATAATCTGGGACGTGAAGAGTGTGAAGGACAGTGCATACGGCATGCATACAACAAGGAAGGCAGACGAGAGTGGGTCATGGCCAGTGGGAGTTTATGCACGAAGGGGTCTTCAGTAGTTACGCATTTTATGTCATTTTCTTTCCGTTAGTTTTATTCTGTTTTTATGCTTTGTTTTACGGGCGTTGCGTTCAGTTATTAGTCCGCACGTTTTCCTTTTATTTCAGTTTGCAGTGTACATGATTCTACTATTTAAGCAAACAATAATTATTAATGATAAGAGAAATGATACTTGCAGTCGTGAGTGTGCAAGTACCGTTCAGTCGCTTTGAAAAAAATGAATAAATATGGGACCCATATGAAAAGAACTTAATTTTTTAATAGTGGATTCTACTTTTTTTCAAAGTGACTGCATGGCGTTTGCGCATTCCAAGACTGTATGTAGCATTACTCTTACTCTCTAAGTTTGGGGACTTATCAATGAGTAGCATCCATCGTAGAGCAATATGCTGCTTGATTCATAGAGCTAGGATTCATGGAGTTAGGTGCTTCACCCCTCAACTAATTACTTTTTCTCTTTCAGTTCATGACTTTTTTATTACACTCTAAATTTACTTATTTATTTTGTCTGTATAATATATTTTCCAATAATGATAAGTAAAGAGAGAAATTCTATGTGATTTGTTAAAAAACTGTTAAAAAAACAATGAGAGAGAAATTCTTAAAAAAACTATAATGAAAAGTGATTTAATGATTGACATGGTAATGCATATTATAAATACAGCAAGATGGTATAAATACAGCAAGAACCATCGCTGATACATAATTACTATGTAAGTAAAGCCCAAAGAATTTGTCTTTTCCTATTAATTCTTTTTGTTTTGTATGTAGCCGGCAGGTGTTTATCTACTGCTTGTAGTTATGCACGTTAATCTGAAAACCGTAACTGTTTTGCTGTTATTGTAAATCTCGAGCATCTTACGTAGTCATTTTTTTTAACATAATCCACAATGTTAATTAACATTATAAACTCTTATGTTGATATACACAATCCCACAGAGGTGTTCTCACTGCAATTTGGACTAAAACGCTAATTTTCAAATTAATTCTATGATACTATAGCTTTCTCTTGTGCTCCAATTGTACCCTATGTTACTAAGCACTCACTGCTCTCCCCCTCCTTATCAGATTTTTCATATTTGAGCACCAGTTCTTTCATTTCAATCAACATGACTTGATTTTCTTCATCTTGAATCCAATTTACCCGGGCACTCAAGTCTTCCTACTATTGCTGTTTGAAGGAGCAGCATTGGGTGGTGGACTAGAAATGGCTCTATCTGGCGATCTACGAATATGAGGTAGTTCATAGATACAACAAATTTCAAAATTAACTCTAATTATCCACTGGGATATATATCTCATGGCTTACAATATGTTATGATTGTCTGTATCTGATCCTTTTCCACTGATGGTTCTGGAGAAGATGCAGTATTACAGAACTTGCTATAATCCCTGGATATATAGTATGTTTAACTTATCTCATTCAGTATGGAATAGAATTTATCTAGTGTTACTATTTTTACACATGTTTTCTGCATCCACCTCATAGAATCTGGCTTTTCCACAGGGCACTTGTGGATTATGGTTAAACTGTCCTGCTCTAGCTTCTCTATACTAGTGTTCTTCTTTCCCTCTTGTAAACGTATGACAACCTGAAACTGGAGAGAGAAGATATAATTCACTGCAATGATTAGTTTGATTTCACATTCTAGAATGAAGTTTCTGGATGGCCAGTATGTTTGCCTCCAAGATGGCCATAAGGGAAACATTTGTTTCGCCGAAGGTATGTGTAACGCCTCGGTCCCGCACGGGTCAGAGAGTTACTTCTTAACACTTAAACTCACATTTCAACAATATAAAAAAAAAGACTCCAAATTCCCAAAATCATATAGAAAATTTGATTCAAGCCACTATACTTAAATCATCTCACCCAAATCCTTAAAATCTTGATTTTCAGCTGAACCATCAAAATATCTGAAAAATATTATGGAGATAAGGGGTGAGTTATCAACAACTCAGTAAGCAGAGAGCATATACTAGCATATAAACATAATCATTTATAAAATTTGGTATGCAGAACAAGACATTTACTGTCAGAATGCAGAAACAACATATTTTCTTTCAGAATGCATAAACAAAACTTGTTATAAAACATTAGAGCGAAATTTTTCAGAAAAACAAACTTGTTCTTAAAAAAAAAAAAAAAAGAGTCCTTCGGCATATCCAAACTGAAACATTATATTCATATCAACTCATAGCATCACATCGGGACAAATACCATGTTTCACCCCGTGGTAGGGTTATAAACCACCATTATACCCGTGGTTGGGCCGTATACCATGTTTCACCTCCATGGTAGGGTTATAAACCACCATTATACCCGTGGCTGAGCCGTATTCTATGTTGCACCCCCGTGGTAGGGTTATAAACCACCATTATACCTGTGGCTGTGCCGTATTCCGTGTGTTACCCCCGTGGTAGGGTTATAAACCACCATTATACCCGTAGCTGGGCCTTAACAGAAACAGAACGGAACATCATCGGAACCAGACACATTCGAATACAAAATCAGAAGTTCATGCCAAGGTTTTCAGATGACACATCATATTAAAACAAAATACTAAATAGCTTCAGATCATTTCACATGTTCGAAATAAACAGAGTCCAAAACATCTTCATTTATTCATAACAAAAACTTTTAGATTTTCATATTCGCTCCTTTTGCATAGTTCAGAAACAAAATGCGCAAAATTAGCTCATGTCTACACCAGTCATGACAGAAAATACTTTTTCTCATATTGAATTTATGCATATGCAAAATAAACATCTGAAGTTGTTTTCAGATCATTTCTTTTCAAAAAACAAACATGCTTATTTTCAAAGTCAACCTTATTTCATTTCTTTTATGCAAAACTAGTATATGAACCCCGCTTACCTGGACAACTTAGCTTTTCAGAATTTTCCTAAAAAATATCGAATCGACTATAAATCGTCACCTATAAAAAACTAATCACATAATTTCTGTAAGTTTTCAATCAATCACGAATTTCGATATTTAAGCCTAAACTTCTAAAATAACCTATTTTAATTACTCAAAACTTAAAACCCTCATAATCCCAAAATATATCATCACTTCCTAAAAATCATCAATATCCACCATAACCAACGTCAATCTCAAAACACCAATATTTAAACCCGAAACAGCCAACAAATTTTATAGCATAAATCAATCACACAAACAACTCCATCATCCAATCCAACCGACCCCCTTACTCCTCGGACTCGGTCCGGCACAACCAACCCAATTAACAGTAAATATGAGTTAGCATAGAAATACATTTAAATCTTAAAAATTCTTTGGGAAAATACTTACAATGCTATAATATAATTTTTGAAAGTTCACGGAGGTGCTAGAAGCGGTAACGCAGCAACAAAACAGTGCCAAATGCACAGTGGCCGTGGGTCTCAAAAACCCACTTTTGAACGGTGACAAACCAAGACCCGAGATTGCTAGGGTAGGGCTTAGGGATGTCGATGAAGCTAGTGGTGGTGATGGTTGGCCGTGGGTGGCGGCGTAAAGGGCGGTTTAAGGCAAAAAATGTTCAAAAAGGAAAAGTTGATGGTGGGGCTTCACCGGTGGTAGATCGGAGCTAGGGTTGAGTGCATTGGGTTGCTATGAAGTCAAGGATGAAGTGGTGAAGAAATGGTGGCCAGTGGTAGCGCGACGGCGGCGCACGAGCACAAGGAACATCGCGGCATAGTGTTGCGCGTGGGGGCAAACGGCGACGCGAGAGGGGTTGAGATTGGAGGGAGGTGGTTGCCGGAGGGTGGGGAAGGCCGTGGGCTGGGCGGTGTCGCCGGATGGAGGCGCATGGCTGCGGGCTGGGAGAGGAAGGAAAACGCACAAGGAGAGGGATGTCGCGCGCGGGGCAGTAGTTCCAGAAGAAAAGAAAGAAAAAAAGAAAGAAGAAAAAAAGGAGGAAAAAGAAAAAGAAAGAGGAAATAGAAAAATAGAGGGAAAAGAATGAGGTCTAATCCTCACAACTTAGGTCACAAAATTCCAACGAAAATTATTTCAAAACAACAGTTTAAATAAAATAAATTTAAACAAAGTGACTGAGTAAAATAAAATAATTAAATCCAATAATATAAAAATTTTAAAACTCACCAACTAATTTAAATTCAGAGAAATTTAAATGCAAAATAATAATTAATATTAATAAAGCATAACAAAATAATTTTTACAATTTAAAAAAAAAATCATAAAATAAACCAACGAGAAATCTAATAAATTTTAAAACAAGAGAACAAATATTTAAATTAATTAAAATAATCACTCAGTTAAAATACACTAAAATACGGGATATCACAATATACCTAACCGAAGAACTTTGGAGATCCATAGAGCGTGCCAAAGGATCTCTTGCGGTGCTGGCATACAGTTTCTAGAATGCCGAGATTCTTTTACCTATTGTTTCACCGTTATCCCAATTTCTCATATTTGTTTTTTGCGTTAAACTTTAGAAAAACAAAAATGAAGTCACTAAAACACTACTTTCCCTATTATGTCATGTAATCAAGTCTTAGCTTTCACTCCAGCCAATGCCAGAGTTTCTTATTTATTCCACAGCACATTAATTGGGGTCATTAAATTTCAAAACAGTAAGATGACAGTTGTCTTTGCAATTTCTAATGATTTGTAACCCAGTGAGACATTATGTCCTCTGACTATCTTCATTTTTTTCTGTCATCTTTTCTTTCTGAAACCCTGCTTGTCTGTCAATTCAAGATACAACAAGAAGTTGCCTTACTTGCCTTTTCCAACTATGGTGGATTGTCAAGGATATTACATATGGTAAGCTTGAAGTTGCAGCACGGTCAATCCACCTGAGGCTGATTCTACAAATGTATGTTTGTCTGTTCTGTATTCATTCATGTTAGAGGTCCACAATAGGAAACTAAAATACACATGACAAATACAAAATTAAACTGACAATATATTATATATACTTCTAGTATTGTCATTATAGGTTAGAATTACCATAACAGATCCCACTGGTGTTGTGCTATATATGCAAAGCTAGTAGCCATTTCCTACTTATAGATGGGAAGAGTGAAAAGAGTCGTGCCAAAAATTTCCATTATTTGTTTCTCCTTCTCTCTTCCTAGTTCTCATTTCTAACTTTTTTCCAACAAGTCTTTCTTTTTACATGTTTATGGAGGTGGGATTGCATTCATGCTCAAATGTGAGCCCGGTGTTTGAATGTCCAACCTTCAAAGAGACCATTCCATATCACCAACATGAGCATCTGAGCAGCAACAATAGAAGGTGCTCCTCATCCTCTAGATTTAAAGGAGTAATTTTGCTGAATAGTGGTAAATGGGGTGCCCGAATCTCTTATAGGTCCCAGCCATATTGGCTCGGGGCACATGAAAATGAGCAAGACGCGGCCATTGCTTATGATAGAGCAGCCATCAAACTTCAAAGAACTGATGTTGCCCTCAACTTCCCTTGGACTAATTACTCTACTCAAGAGAGCATGTTCCAAAGCAATCACTCGGTCAAGGAAATTCTTCATATGATTAAGGATCAAACTTACGAGTCCAACTTCCTAGCTTTCATTAAAGCTCATTCTTCAGTTGAGCCAACTCAAGTATTTGACTTAACAAATGAAGCACAGATCTCATATCAATTACTCTTTCAGAAGGAATTGACCCATAGTGATATTGCTAATAAGACCTTTCTTATCCCAAAGGATTATGCATTGCAATACTTCCCCCCACTTACCACCACAAGTTCAGACAGAAATGAAGAGAAGAGAAAGTCCATCAAATTAACTTTCTACGATCGACATTGCCGTTCATGGAGTTTTCAGTATTCACATTGGAAGAGTTCCCGGAGCTTTCTGTTGACAAAGGGCTGGGGGCGCTTCCTCAGGATGAATAATTTGAACCACAAAGACATTGTATTTTTCTATGTACGTGATAATGGAGATCAGGGCGTGTGTTACATGATAGATGCACAGAGAAAGAAAGAGGAAAATTCTGCCATTGCAAGCAATATGATGAAGGATAATGGTTTAAGAGGAAACTTTGACAATGTGACAGAGGTTGATGGCGTGAGAGAAGCGACAAATAGTGTGGTCAAGCTATTTGGTGTGCTGATTGGTTAAATAACTTGACTTCTCCCTTTTTTCTCCTTTTATTAAATGTTGAAGGGAGAAAGAAAACGCTGTAGGACAGTATCCATTTGCTTTCATCTTTCTTAACCATTTAAGGGTTTCAGGAAATTTATATGCAGTTTTACAGTGAGGGAGAGCATCTAGCATGGAAATCTTGTTTCTGTTCTCTTATACGTGTGTTCTTTCAGTAAATTATCTTTGTTGCCTGTGTTCTGTTCTTAAATTGATGGCATCATTACAAACAATGCCTCATCTTTTATGTACCCTTATTGCCTGTGTTCTGGTGTTAACTTTTTGAGATATAGATGGATAAGAAACAAATTAAAGAAACGTGGAAGTACATAGATAACCTTTGAAACATTTTGCAACTACTTTCTTTAACTTTATAGATGTTCGACTTTGATGGGGAGACAATGGATTCTTTGTGCATGGTGTGAAAAGCCACATTCTAAGACTCATGTACAATCTGTTTGAGTAATGATCAACGGAAACCGCTAACCAGAGATGCGCTACAACTCCAAAACGACTAAACAAACTCAAGCTTCCTTAAAACTACTTATAAAGGTCAATTTCATCTAGAAAGTAGCAATTGTTAGAGTTAGCATCCATGACTATGTTTATAACTTACCCACTCTGCGTGGGTTATTCATCAACGCATTTTGGGATTAAGGTATTACCTACTCTTCCTCTTAAATTGCTGAGATCCCCTAAGAGTCATGTCATAGTGTTCCATAACCACATGGCTAGCCTTACTAGTTGATTCTAGTACCATATCTAGCGATCTAGGCAAATTGCTAGCCATATTTGCGGTGTAAGCTAAAAAAGTTAAATCAATTTAAAGATTTCCTAGAATCGCTTATAAAACATAGTGTCGAGCCTTTATTACGTCTCCCACCTAGCAAGGTTAAAATCAAACCCTATCTCATGCTGAGCGTTCTCATTTAGCAGATGACACCTCTCATTCTATCTCCAGCAGCAGTACCAACCTCACCATGTACCATCAGTCAATCCATGACAGGTAACTTTTGCCAAAGGATTTCGATACTATCATCTTTACTATTCTATAAAGTCTACTTAACATCCATTAAAGGCAATGCTAGTTACCAACTTCCTAGGGAACCTGCTACCTTCACTCAAGCCGTGTCAAACCTTAAATGGCTTGCTGCTATGGAAAGTGAGTTCCATGCTCTAATCAGAATGGAACTTGGTCTTTCTGTCCAAGGCAAAGGATAGACATTTCATATTAAATAAATGGTCTTCAAAATTAAATAAAAAAAGATGGCACCTTTGAAAGATACATGGCTAGATAGGTGGCAAAATTTTTGAACAGAGAGATGATATTGATTGTTAGATAAAGTTAATTTGAATTACTCCAAGCGGAAAAAAATTCTCATAAACCCGGATCCTTGTTTGTCTTACAGCCTATGTCAAATTATTGTCATTCCATCTCTACGTCACTTAGAAGGCCACTAGATTCTAATAAAAAATTCCATACTTCAAGATTAAGAGGTTAAAATTCCATCTCTACTACCATTCCTCTCCTGGAATGGTAGAAGTTATGACAAGTCTAGAAGACGATCCCGATGACGAAGTGCAAGAGAACGGCACTCCCAATGGACAAGGAAGTGCCGAAGAATGAGGAGAGCTCCTCGAAGCCCTCTATTGATACTCTATGTTTTTGGAAGACATTTTAATATGATGCATGTTTTGGAAATGACAATGTTGGGTATTACATTTAGTTATGATGCCATGTGCTAATGCAACTGCTTACAACATTAGTTAGATTACAAGAACCTTTTATTTTTCCGCTGCGATATTACTGCATACTTCTAGTATACATAGGTGTATTGCATCTTATCTGTTATGTACGAGGGGTGTGTAACGTTGTTCTGCATGTCCCAACGCTTCAGTCACCGTCCAATCCCAAGCGGGGGCTGGGGGTGTTGACATAGTTAATATGCAATGCAACTAACTTATTTCTAGCAGCAGACAATAATCTCAGCGGAAATGCATTCAAGTCTAACCGATATTTAGAGCAATTTAAAGTATGGTACAATTAAAACTAAAAATCCCAAAACATAATTGTTCAAAAGCTCCCAAAGCACTAGAGGGTTTCAAAACCATATCCCTCCATACTAATCATTTGCATAAAGTTTACTTCTTTCTTTTTTCAAACTTCTACAAAGCTTTTCCTTCGAGCCTACTTTGCTTTTTCCTTGTTGATGATTTTCTGCAGCTCCTCAAATAATTCCAGTACTTCACTTGTGAATTGGTCGGCTGCCTTAGTCTGTCCTCTAAGTATGGCTCTGTCAAGCGCTTAGGGCTCTTTGGGGATTCCTTAACTATTGGGGGATCCTACCTCTTGCATTTTCCATGTTCGGTCACTAGTCCAGTTACAACTTCTACCATTTCGGGTGGGGAATGGTAGTGAAAACTACCACAGTGAGATTTAGAGAAATTTCAGTAATTTAAAAAATAACATACAAGCAGATAATATCAAACATATAATGGAAAACCATGAGAATGTGTATGCATGGATATGTGCTTGACCCGAAAACTTGACTTATGCATGTACATTTCGGAAATCGGTGACAGTGGAATCTTGTAATAGAAAATCATGCTTGACATTTCAGAGAAAAACTTTTCTTCTTCTCATATTACACATTACTTATAACCTTATAGTCCTTGTAACATATGGGTGGACACCTCACGGCTCCCCTTCGCATTGCGGGCTCCCTATTAGTTACTGCATCACTTCTCGGCCTACTTGACAGGTGGTGACTCCATCAAAGTTCTTATTATGCGGCAGTTCGTATTTCTTCTTCACCGCATCCATCTTATGGCACCCACTAGTGTTAGGTGCTACCCCGCTCCAAAATCCTTTAGAAAGCACCCATTCAAGGCCAATCGACTATACTTCGCCGACCCAGCGGTTACCATTTCCAATTTCTGCACTCCAGAGTGGACAAAGGAGTTTCACTAGGACATTCCCCCGTCCTAGCTTTTGGGGTCATAACAAATTATGTAATGACATTTTCTTTACAAAACGATGCACAACCAAAAATGCATGGGACATGTACTTTGAAAACTCTTTCTTTCTTTTATGAGAGACCCGATCATGCATGGTCATGATTCATGCAACACTTCTAAGCATATCACATTTACAGCTTGAAAATATTAGAACAAACGATACACTTGTCATAAAACAACAATTGGTACATAGCATGTTGAGAAAAGACATTATGATCATGGCAAACTAGGTATGGCCAATCATCACCATATCCATAGGCGACACATATAAAGATGGTAAAGACACAAAAGATTGCATATAAAGCATTCAACAGTCAACAATTCCATAATCCAATTTGGTCGATAAAATGCAAAGTTCACACAATACATACGAACATTATCCAAAGGTAAGTTAAAAGCTAACTTACAAATATTCTGAAGCAAAGAAATACCAACGATCAAGAGAGTTGAAAATCTATTGTTTAAATCATTAGACCAATGAAACCCTAATCCAAGAATGCGTGTGTCACACAAGGGTTTACTCTAGTCAGTTCTAGATTTCAAATCTTACTCCATGTGACCTTTCATGAGCTCGGACCTTAAGGGAAAAACCCTAGGCTGAAAGGTGGTTGTACTTCCTTCAAGGATTCAGTCTTTGCAACCCTAATGGTTGCTCATACATGTGAGGTATTTGTGCATGAAGAGTGCGTGTATTCATTAATCCTATGGCCGAATTTTCACTAGAAGAAAATCCCCACTTCGAAACCCTAAAGGTGACTAGGTCTCTTAACCTTTCATGAGTTCCCTCTACTCTTGTTCTTTGCTAGTGGGGTTCAAATTCCCTTGGAATAAAAACCCTAGTTTCCCTTGCCTTGGCAAAGCTCATCACGATGGAACCCAAACACTCTTCTTTTCTACATGACCCGAGATAAAGTGGTGTCCTTCCTTACTCAACCCAAACCCTTTCTTACCAAGATAACCCTTATGAGCGTGTGTGATTTGAAGAAGTGAGTGTAATAGAAGGCTTGGTGGTTCTTACCATGCGATCCTCTCCAATGTGGGGTTCCTTGGTCTCCTTCCCAAGCCATGTGTGGAGTGTGTTTGGATGGAAGGAAGGTTGCATACGTGTGCGTGTTTGGTTGGTGACACAGTGAGGAAAAATAGATGGCTTGTTCTTGCCTAAGGTAGGCATGTTTGAGAGAGAGTGTAGAAGATGAAACAAAATTTGAAAATTACACAATGACCATTGGGAATCCCTTTTAGGCGTAGGCCCCATAGAGCCCGCCTTATATATCTCTTCGTTTTCCCACACAATCCTCATAGAGAATCCAAAAGTCTCCCTGCATGGGTGCCATGTGGCACCATACTTCTTATTTGGCCGAAACCCTTCCTTCTCTTCTTCATCAATGTCTTACGTTGGAAACTCCATAAGTCCCTCTGCATGTGGCATGATCCTGAGGGGGTCTAGGTTCTTTGAACCACCAACGGCGTGTAGGTCTTTTGTGACCGAAATCGTATGTGTTTCACCAACTCTTGGGTTTTCAAGCTTTTGCATGGTTGCCATGTGGTAATGGCGAGTGTGTGTACTTTCCCCCTTGCCCAATCCTTTTTCATTCATCTTATAGAGATTCTTCCAGAAATCTCTAGGGTGGCGTGTGGTTCCTTCCCAATGTCTCCTTTCACCTTCCTCATCATTGCCTCTTTCTAGAAATTCCAACACCTAGTGCATGTGTGAAAAATGGCAAGGGATTTCATTGGATCTGATAGTGTGACGCCCCCAACCTCCACTTGGGATGTAATAGAGACTTGGAGCATCAGGACATACAATACATGATTACATACTTCCATTCATGATAGTTAATATGCAATGCAATCTAGTATGCAATAATTGTAGCGGAATAAGGGTGACTTATAAAAATTTATGGCAGAATGAACTAAACATCCCAATAATATTAATAACCATCATAAGTTCAAACTTAAGGATAACATTTCTTTAATACAAAATATTGAATCCAGGTTCCATAGTTAGATCAACTCTCTCATACGCTCTATAGTATGTAGAGTCAATGCTATAAATATTAAAATTAAATACAGCCTCTGCTCAAGATCCGACTCCTCTTCAACCATCTGTATCCAGCGGTCCGTATTGTTCGTCCACTATCGGTCCTGACACAACTTATGCTATTCTAGGGGGAATGGAAGTAAGTCTACAAGGGTGAGATTTACTTGAAATCTTAGTAAGTTAAACAACCAACTTGCACAAAGATAAGTTATGCATGATAAATGATAAACATGAGGTGCATGCTATGCAGAAAATCATTATTTGTCTCCAATACATATTCCTCAACATTATCAGAAAAACTTTTATGCACATTTTCTTACAAATAACATTTTCCAATTCATCTTTTAAAAAACATAACTTTTCATCATTAAAAAAGCCATCAATATCATAACATTAACATCATAACGTATGGTATCATCACAACTCTCTATTATACACTGTGAGTACCTAGTGGTGACCATAGTACAACTCAAGTTGTAACAATGTTGTCTGCAGACTCGTTCTCAATATATTGGTAACATAACATTTCAATCATAACATAACATCATAACGTATGCACCCACCAGCGTTAAGTGCCACTAAGGCCCTAACTTTTTACTATTTGCAATTGAGCTCCAAAATTTATCAAATTTCACAAACCTCATATTTTCTATGTTCTAAAATCATCCATGTCCTTAGAATTGCAAGAAACAAATCACAACTATGCCAAAATCAACCAACTTGTGGCATGCATCTATCCTATAAGTTATTTCAAGTCTAAAACCTCTAGTCAAAAACTTAGATTCAGGTCATACAAATAAGTCCCAACACAAGCATTAATTAAGGCCAAATCATCACTAAACCATCAATTAAGTATATGCATGGTGTTTCTAGCTTTTGCTTATCAAGGAGATGTTTAGAACCTAAATAAATCATGCATTTTCATTCTTATCCTAATCACAAGGTTTCTAAATGTTCCTTACTCAAGCTTAGGAAATTTAATCAAAAATTCATAAAATTAGCTTTACAAGCGAAACATATGCATGTTGATGATCAACACAAGATATGGATTTATAACCTATCATGTCATGCTTTCTAACTCAAGTTTAAACCTTGAAAAATTATTTCAAAACATTAGTGAATTATATATAATCATATCAAGACATGTCATGGCTAAAAATTCAACCCAAAGCAATTTATTCCATCAAAACAACAAATCTTACCTAGTTTGCATCTTTCATGCTAAACCTTAATTAAACTCAATAAAAAACTCATTCTCATGCCATAAATTAAAACCTATCATGTCATTCTAATACCTAACAAAATATAGGGCAAGATTACTTACAAAATCGTGGCCCTTTGAGCTCCCAAACACAACTCACTTGTGACATCCCGGACTTAGCCAAGTCTTCATATTTTTATTAACAGGTTACGTATAGTTGGTGGGCCATGCAAGGTGATAGAGGATGCTTATAGATATTTTTAAATCTTTGGATTAGGCATGAAAGCCCACAAGAAAGGCCCGTGCATTTTGGCTTCAACATAGATGTAGGGCTTAGAAACCCTAGAGGACCTTAGGGCACACGCCCAACCCATCACTTAGTGCCACTTGTCAACTGTTTGTGTCCTTCACTAGGCGCAACGAACCTGGATGTGATATGGAGAAAAGAGGGTGAGAGACTTTAGTGTTTCGTAACCTAAGAGCCCCACACGCCTATCAAAGGACTTCTCACCTACCTTCTGCTACTTGTCAAGCATGCAGAAGGCCTCGTTTGATGAGAAACACCTTTTTGACACATGTCACTAGTTAAAGGACTTCTAGGGGAAGGCAATGGTTAAGCACATGGGGAAGTGGCGCCTAGGGGAAATCAAAAGGCAAAGGCGTGGCACACTAGAGATGAATCTTCAGTTTCAAGGGGAAATTGCCAAGTGTCACCTATGTATGACTCTCTAGAAGCATGAAATGATTGAGAAGAGGAAGAGTGACATTGGGAAGAGGCAAAAATCTAGCCCCTAGGTTTCGGTCAACCCACTCTGCCTCAAGCGAATGCCACTTGTCACTTGCTTGTCAAATCCTAGAAAGAAGGCCATGGGGAAGAGGGAAAGATTTGCTTGGGAAGGTGACCTACACACGTATTAAGGCTTCTAGAAGAATTTTGTGAAAGGAAAACATGAGGTGGACGGCTAGGGCAAGGGGAATTGTGCGTGCCACCCACTAAGGACCAATCACACATTGCCCAAGATCTTGGTAGAAAAAGAGACCTTCTTGGGAAGATGGAGAGCATTTCAGCAACCACACACTCACACACTTCACTTGCCACATGGCAAACGTGCACACATGTAGTGGTTCAAGATTGATGTAAGATTTTGAGATTTACCTTTTTGCCACCCAGTACATTGAACCTAGACACTTGAAGAAGGGCACCAAGGGAATTAGGGTTTCGAATTGGAGAGGCCACACGCCACTTGTCCAAGAAGACCTTTAGTCTTCTAACACAATCACATCATGAGGGAGATGAAGGGACATTATGGCCAAGGAGCCAAATGGCATCCATGCATCAAGGCTCTTGGTATTCCAAGTATGGGAGACGCCTCTAAGAAGGTGGGAACCAAATGTGGGAAGTCCTTTGGTCATTTTCAGATTTCTCTTGGTGATACACGGCTACACCATTCTCTCCCACTTTCCATCACTGTCTCTCCAACCAAACATTACCCACACGCCAACCATCTTCCTCCAACCACCATTTCTAAGTCACCAAGAGTACCAACGCCACCTACGGAGGAGGAGCACACTGGTTAAGAACCGATTACTTGTTTCTCACTCACACACACACACGACCAAAGAGAAAGGGAGTTTTGAACTTCAAGGGTTTCTCATGCCCACGAACACACACACTCACTTGGGAAAGCTAGGGTTTCTCTTCAAGGAGAGAGAAGGATCCGAAACTACCTGCCTAGAGTAAATAAATATGAGAATTTGAAGAAGAATGTGAGTCACAGCCATTAAACTTAGAAAGTTAAGGTTTTTGTCTTGTATGGAGTTTTGATTTTGAGGAGCCTGAAAGTGTTGGGGTTTTCATGTAATGCCCGTCCTTGTGGTGAGACTTTTTATAAAATGATTTTAGAAAGGACGACAAGAATTACCTTTCAATTTAAAAGTTTTTACTTCCATACCAAGGGTGCAAGACTCTACGTTATGAAATAAAATGTGTTTTGAGAATAAAAGAGGTTTACAGCTGAAAAAATTAATCTTAAGATAAAAGTGCCTCTCATATAGTTAAAACTCTCATACCTAGACTTCCGTGCTCTTCCTCATGGGAGGGGCATACATAAAAACTAAAATGAGTCGATGACTTGTAAGCATTATTTCATATAGTCAAAATATAATAACATAGGTTTCCATTCATGCATTCATCATACCATACATGCTATACGTACATGTGTACGTGCATTCGTTTGAAAACATCACTAGATGGGGTTTTTCTTTAAAAAGGGTTTTCTTTTCGTAAAATGTTTCTCCCGGCAGTGCCTTCATTTCTTAAAGAGTTCGATGCATTCATGCATTCTTTCTTATCACTTTCATTGGCCGGTACACACTGTTACGCCCCGTTTGTTGGGGTTAGCGGTCTTTTGGACCCGGACTCCGTCCGTGGCCACGGGTTGGGAATTCCTTTTCCATCAGGGGGCAGCATTGGGTGCATTACCAGTACTACTTACCAGGCATTGCAATATGTCCAGTCCATTGGTATCCTTTTCATTCATTCATATGGCCGTTAAGTATTTTCATGCATTTCAGTTCAGTCCTTTCATTTCTTTTCATTTAGCAGTTCGTTCATGGAGAAACGTCATTTGAAAGCATGGGCTTAAACATCCTTTTTTATGGCATCCATAAAGTATCAGTTAAAGCATCAGGCAGAAGCCTCTATATTTCTTTTCGTGGAAAATACATACAATAGATACTGCGTATAGTCATCCATTCACATGCATACAATTAATAACTTGGGTGCGTAAAAAGGGGCTGCCAAGAAGGGCCGTACATACATATACCTTTGAACACTTATACTTATGATGTTTTTGTAAAACATCTTTCGTGTTGTTTCGTAAAAGATCATAAGGGAAAAACACTTCATTTTCATTTCATATCTTTTAGAAAAATCTATAAGAGTATGAACATAATACTTACCTGGACTCCATGCCATACTCATTTCATGTAGTCCATTCATGTGCGTGTCAGATGGCAACCTACATGCATACACATAACCTTGACGTCATTTTCTATCTAGTTTATAAGCAACTACACTCATAACATATTCTTAAGAATAATCATGTTTTGAATCATGAACAAAAGTCATCAAAATCACTAAAACCATACTTGAACTTTTTGGTTTCTCTTCTAAGTTCAAAACAGAATTTTGTTTCTAACTTGTTTTGATCAACCTCTTGATCCATGACTTATAAAGAAGTGATCTTCAAACCAAAACATCACATGGTTCAAAAAGGTGTCCTAAAACAGATCCAAGCTTCAAACTCAAGATCACATGGGTAAACATCAACCAAAACATAAATTTAGCCAAGAACATCATCACTTTGGCCTAACCGAATATCTCATTGCATAAAATTTCATATCTTCGAAACTAACATCAAATATCTTCAAAATAACATTCTAACATGTATATAAGAGGCTTAGGATCTTCCAATAAAAATATCAAAGCCATTGGAATAAGATTAAACCATAAAAGATTTAAACTTTCTCAAAACAGAAACTGTTTTGCCTCTTCCAGTTTCTAAGTTTCTAGACCTAAGAAAATATTTCACCAAACTAGACTCCAAAAGAAATATATCTACGTAAACTAGACTCCAAAAGAAACAACTTTCATGAAGGAAACGTTGCGAGGAAACACTTACAAAAACTTCGAAACAGGCATTCAAAAGAGGTAAGAAAAACTGTCCGAGAGTGTCTTTTGTGTTTTATCAAGGAAAAGTGTAAAGGAGAGCTGCTTTTCGTGGGAAGTGGACTGGAGAGCTTCTTACACAAGCTATGTAAAGTGATAGGACTGAAGGAATGGTTGAGTGTTGGCCTTTTCTTCTCATAAAAATCAGACCAAGATCTTTTCTCAAGGTGGAGTGTGAGAGTGAAAGAGTGAGATGGCCCTTTAGCTTTGTCTTTCAAGAACCTTCTAGGCCCTTCTTGTAAAGATCTGGCCAGCCAAGTGGGGGTACAAAACTTAGCCATGAAGCAATCCTATGGTGACCAAATTCGTGGGCCTTAATGGGCCTAAACCGAATGGGCCTAAAATTTGGGGTTTAAAGAGGGTTTGGGTTGCTATCAAGCCCAAATCCAATATCACTTGGTCCAATCAATTTTTCAAGGTTACCAAGGTTGGATAATGATGTTCAAACACAAATTTGAAGGATTAATAGCATGTGGAAGTGATTTAATCAAGTGATTAAACACAATGCTAAAACTGTACATGTTCCTTAACCCATCATGGATCACCTTCCTATCATACTGCCATGGCTTTCCTAAGAAAATATGACTAGCATGCATAGGCACTACATCACAAAGCACCATATCTTGGTATTTCCCAATTGAAAAAGAAACTAGCACTTGCTTATTTACCCTAACCTCCCCACAATCACTCAACCAGTGCAACATGTATGGTCTAGGGTGTTTCAAGGTACGTAAATTCAATTTCTCAACTAAAGTAGTGCTAGCTAAATTAATACAACTCCTCAAATCAATGATCATACTACATACCTTGTTGTTGATGTGGCATCTAGTATGAAAAATATTCTCACTCTTCTGCTCTATATCATCCATCTTAATTTTTGTATTGAGTGCATGCCTAGTAACATGAGAATCACCATACTCTTCATTCTCATACCTATTTTCAACACTAAACTCGGGACGCCTCCTATCTCTCCTGCCATGAAGATTTCTAATTACCACATCTTGATGATCCATCCTATCCCTCACTTCACCCAACACTAAGTTCAACTTCTCAAACTGTTGTTGCATGACTTGCAACACAAAGGATGTGTTATCTACCATCTCCTTTGGTGATGAGTCACTCCTATGAGACATCATAATGTGCTGCACAAAAAGAATGTTAGTGAAAAACCTCACACACTCCCTTACGTGTTTACACTCAAATAATGACATTCCACTCGTGTGTAACTCTGAATTGGCTTTTTACTCGATAATAATCTCACACTCTCTTGCCTTTTACCTTAAGAGTTTTCCCACTCAAGTTCATTAAGAACTAGTTGAACTAAATCAAGACAATACAACCTTATATTATTCCAACTAGTAATTAGATCCAGGAAACAAGAACAAGAGAAACATGAAGGAATAAAAATGACACGAGAATCAATGAAGTTATACGAATGAAAGAGTAAGAATAAGACAAGATACCAACTTGAGTGATGTATGCAGCAGCCCCTTTGATCATAAGGTTTAAATCAACAAATTTCTTTCTTTCCCTTTGTTGTAACTATGTAGCAACTTTGAATATGCTACATTCTCTTTTCTTCATCTTCTTCTTCTTTTTTTTTTTTTTGGAATTTTCTTTTCTTTTCTTCTCTTTTCCTTTCCTTTCTTTTCTTTTCATTTCTTTTCCTTTCCTTTCTTTTCTTTTCTTTTCTTTTCCTTTCTTTTCTTTTCTCTAATTCATCCACAAACAACAATATTCAATTGTGAAAACCAACCAATTGAATTCAAACACACAAACATGGACAATGAAATAGAAGAGAATCAATGGAATGACACTCCAAGCAATTGACAAACTTAGAGTTGCAGGAAACCCTAGAATTTTGAAACCCTAGGTGATGCAAATTTCAGCCAAACCCAAAACCCTAAGAATTTTGGCAGCCTACTTTTTGTTTCAAATTTTTTTTTTTTGGCAACCCTAGAACAATGAAGCCCTAGAATTAAATTTAAGGATGCTAAAATTAAAAGATAGAATCAGACCTGATTGGAAACCTTGCTCTGAATACCAAATGATATGAACCCGCGGGAATGAAATCCCTTGAACCCACAATCAATTTGAAAACTCCCCAATAAAGCCAAAATCAAGTCAATGGATGGAGAACCTAGACCCGATGAGAACTCGTTTCAAGAACCTAGATTATATTAAAATCTAGACCCGTTGAAGAACCCGTCTCAAGAACCCAGATTACAAAGGAGGAACGCCACAAAGGTTGTGATTTACCTTTGATAAGTTCAAAAGTTCAATTAAGAACAAGAGGAGTAAAACTCAACTCACAATGAATAAATTCATCAAATTTCATAAACTTCATCAACTGATTAGAATGAGGCTACATAGAGTATTTAAAGCAAAACCTAATGAAACCCTAGATAAAATAAAACCCCATCTTCCAAAAATACCCCTGAGTGAACAGTACCGCGGCTACAGTAACTCGGCTACAGTAACCCTAACCCTAGTTCAATAAAATAATAATTTTTCCAATATACCCTTACATAGGCATAAACCCAATTATTCTAAGCAAATAAAATAGGTCATTGAAATTAATTAAATAAGTTGAAAGCCTTCAAGTGTCCAAAGCCTATAAGTCATGTTGTTGCCATTTCCATAGCTTATGAACTGAATCAAAGCATAATCTTTATCGTTTAAGCCCTTGAACATGTATTTGGCTCATCTGGAACTTGCAACATATGTTTAAGACTAGGCCCACCTTGGTCCCCATCAGACTAGCTTACTCCTTCATAATCACCACGAATCGTTCCTCCTCCTTGGTGGTACCTTGATAAACGATCAGCTATTAACCTCAACTCAAGAGTTTCTCTCTTATGATTAACATAGCTCTTCTATCCATCATGAGCTGCCTCTTATTCTGACTCTAATCCAAAGAATTTGTTCCTACTGTTCACGTAAATCCTCAAGATAAGATTTTACTCCCCATATAAAAAGTCTCCAATATAAGGGCAATCTAGATTTCCACAAACACGGTGCTTCGCCAGAAACCATTTATTCGCGATTGGATAAAACTATTATCATAAGTGAATCCTACTAAAGCCAAAGCTTCTCCCACACACTGTACTCTTCCGAACACAAAGTTCATTGTAACCTTAGAATCAAAACAAACTCCAAATACGTGGGATACTAATTCATCAACCTTGAATATCCTTCCTCGTACTACTAAAAGGTATTACATATCTACCCTGGTATGAAAAGAAATACTCCTAATGAGAAATGTTACTCTTACCACCTGGTAACAATTCAAAGTACGAACTGAACTCTCGTGCAATACCACAATCACTAAAAATAGGGTCTCGCTTGAATCAAACTGCGTACAAGTTATAAACCTCAATGATTTAACTTACCCAAAGTATCAATAATGCAATAGTACCATCAATTGCAATCTAATCAACCTTAAATAAGCTTAACAATACAGAGGTCTTAGAAAAATACCAATGACGGCGCCAACTCCTTTAGTTCCTAGGGCGTCAGCATCTGTGTCTCTAGAAGTACCTGCATACACTTGAGCTAGTATTGGAGGTCATGACTTTGGTTTGGAATCTCCAAAGGGAACAGTTCCATTTCTCCGGCCTCTTTTGGGACAATTTTTGATCAAGTGGTCAGGTTGGCCACATCTTCAACAGAGTCCTAAGGTAAGTTTGCACTTGCCTCCATGGTTCTTTCCTGACTTCCCACATATTGGGTACGTGGTCAGTATTGAGCTTCCAGTCTCGATGCCTTTTCCCTTATCTGGTCCAGTAGACATCTTCTTCATTTTTAGATTTTCTTCAGCAGCATACATTGAAGTTCTCTTTCATTTGGTATGATCTGGATCACTAGACCTCTCTGCTCAGCCTCCGCTATCGCGGCCACGTTTACTAACTCTTGGTAATTCTTTATTCTTAGGCAAGCTACATGGCTATGGATCCATGGCTGAAGTCTAGCTTGAAACTTTCGTGCCTGCATCCTTTGAGTAGAAATCAAGTGTGGTGCAAACCTTCCTAACACCATAAACTTAGCGGCGTACTACTCTACGGTCCATCTGCCTTGAGTTAAAGTCGCGAACTCCTGCGCCTTTAGCTGTTTGATAGAATCTGGGAAGAATCCATTGTCAACTCTTCCTTAAATCTCTCCCAAGACAATGCATCCAAACTTCCTAGTTCCCTAACTAGAAGCTGCCCTTGTGTATCCCACCATATTCTAGCTTTTCCTTAGAATAGGTATACAACATATAGAACCTTCTGGTCCTCAGTACATCCACAGATCTTGTATGTCCTTTCGAGATCCATAATTCATTTCTCGGCTTTTAGTGGCTCTTCATTACCAGAAAAGTTTGGATAATGATGGATCAAGAACTTCTCACACAGACAATCCCTGACTTCAGGTCTGGGTACATGTGCTTGCTTATGTTGCTGTTGTTTAAACATGTCAGTCAGCAAACGTACGGCTTCAGCTAATCCTCCATCCATTGGGGGATTCTGATTATCCTAATTTGTGACTCCCTCAGGGTTTTGAGGTATCCTACCTCGAGTCATGTCACTTCCTAAATCACACGAGTACACATGTTACAATTACATGCTATCTCTTATACTTCAAGAAATTCAAGCCTAATGAAGACTAAAATTCCAAGCCTAATATTTGGTGCATTTCCTAAGGACATGTGGATTTAAACCCAGAGACGTAATGCTATGATACCACCCTGTGACGCCCCCAAATTCCGCTTGGGATCTGACGAACATTTGAAGCGTCGAGACATGCAACACAAGGTTACCTGCCCCCGTTCATGACATATAAGATGCAATATTCCTAACATGCATCTAGCATTATGCAATATTCGCAGCGGATAATTTTTTTTCTTTAGCAATACTATGCACCAAACCGAAATATCCCAAATACTTACAACATACTTCATACATAATGACGTACTAAACAACTGAGATCACAACACTAGTCCAAAATGGTTGTGATCAAAAGAGTGTTGGAGATTGAACACCACAAATACAAGTAGTAACCTGAGGTAACTACTGTACTACCATCTACGTCACACCATCGCTTAGTCGATCATTTCCAGTTGGTCGATTCTCGATTCTCCTTCAGATCCTGTAACAAAATCTACCATTCGGGGGGAATGGTAGTTGGGACTACCATAATGACATTTGATTACAAATCTCAACAAGTTAACAGGAAACTTCCACACAGGTTAATTATGCATGCATGGCAGTAAAAGCATGAATGCATAATCAAATCATAAGTAATCATAGCATAACTTGACATACAACATAACATAACTGGCATAACTTAAACTGAAACTGAAGTTTAGTATGAACGTGACTTGAAACATAACATGGACTTGAAACATAGCATGAACGTGAACTTGAAACATAACATAGACTTGAAACATAACATGAACTTGAGCATGACATAACATAAATGTGAACTTGGAACATAATGTAAACGTGAACATAACATAACATGAACTTGAAACATATTCTTGTTTCATGGGATTACCATGATTACGTGAACGTAAACTTGAACATAACATAACGTGAAACATGACTTGAACTTGGAATCTTATCCAATTGACTTAATCATTAACGTGACCATATGGGTGCTACACAGGTCCCCTTGAGCCGTGTGTCCCTGCCGATTACCGCATCACATCACAGGTGTCTATATCAGCTGTGAGTGCGTTAATACGTACTCCACAGTTGTTGTGGCTCCACGTATTTTACGTGTCACAATTGTTGTGTCTCACGTAGTGTATGCTCCACAGTTGTTGTGGCCCCATACTTCATGCTCCACAGTTGTTATGGCCCCATGACTTATCTGTTTGTGCCACACTTGCTGTGGACACACGTAACATAATGTGTGGCACCATCGGCGTTAGTGCCTGGCGCGCTCCGGTGACCAGCTAATTAGGCCCCATTCGCAACCTGTTGACTATACTTCGTCAATCCAGGGAATTTCACACCTATTTAGACACTCCAGCGTGAACAAAGGAATTCCACTAGGATATTACCCCATCCTAGCGCTTAGGGTCGTGATTGACATGAATGACTTAACTGGCAGACATGACATTTCGTAACGTGACGTAACATGAACGTGACATAAAAGACAGAAATCATGACGTAGCGTAACGTGAAATGAACGTAAGACGACAAATATGACATACTTTGAAACATAAATATAACAAACAACATTTCATAACATGGCATACATGTAACAGGCAACATTTAGTAATATAGCATACCATGTAACAGACAACATTTCTTAACATGGCGTAACATGTGATAGTGAATATTGCGTGACATGAAATACATGTAATGTATAACAATGTTTCACGTGACATACTTGCAATGTATAACAATGTATAGCAATACGTGACATAATATCTTGTGTAACAGATAAATAATTCATGACAGAATAAATTCTGTGTAACAGATAAATATGTAATGACTTGGCATGGCACATATGATAACATGCATACATACACTTTAGTTCCCTTACTTATCACTCATACACATTAAACTGATAGTAAGTTAAAAGCTAACTTACCTCGATCTTCGCGTTTCGAGACAAATGACCATTTTACCTCTACATGTGGGAAAATGACCATTTTACCTCTAACTTAAGGATTTTGCACCCTAACTCCAAAAATCACCAAAATTTACATACCTTATGTAAATTTTGTCCTAAGCTCAAATATCAATTCAGAAAAATTTAAAACTAAACACAACCATCAAAACTCTATATGGCTGAAACTTACAAGGCTATTTCCTTTACAAGGCTACTACACTCATAACATATTCTTAAGAATAATCATGTTTTGAATCATGAACAAAAGCCATCAAAATCACTAAAACCATACTTGAACTTTTCGGTTTCTCTTCTAAGTTCAAAACAGAATTTTGTTTCTAACTTGTTTTGATCAACCTCTTGATCCATGACTTATAAAGAAGTGATCTTCAAACCAAAACATCACATGGTTCAAAAAGGTGTCCTAAAACAGATCCAAACTTCAAACTCAAGATCACATGGGTAAACATCAACCAAAACATAAATTTAGCCAAGAACATCATCACTTTGGCCTAACCGAATATCTCATTGCATAAAATTTCATATCTTCGAAACTAACATCAAATATCTTCAAAATAACATTCTAACATGTATATAAGAGGCTTAGGATCTTCCAATAAAAATATCAAAGCCATTGGAATAAGATTAAACATAAAAGATTTAAACTTTCTCAAAACAGAAACTGTTTTGCCTCTTCCAGTTTCTAAGTTTCTAGACCTAAGAAAATATTTCACCAAAACTTTTAATCATGCAACAAATCCTCAACCAATAATCATATACACATGTTAACAGTACTCCATAAAAATTTCGGACCAATATCTATTCATTAGCTTGGTCAAAAACTCCAAAATATAACACACTCTCCAGTTTATCGCCTAGAATGACCTTTCTGGGGTCTAAACAACTTTTTACCAATCAAATGATCTCCAAATGGAATAAATAAGATATCCAACTTTAGGAATCGGATTAGAAAGGAGTTTAGAGGCCAACTTTAGGGTTTGGGGAAACCGTTTAGAGTTTCGGTTTCAACCAAACTTTTGGACTTTCAATTGGATTCCCACCAATTAGGGTTTCACTAGGATTAAAACCTTTTTGGTCTGCCACCATTTGGCTGAGCAGATGAAACAAAGTTTTGCTTAAGTGACATGATCTCACACCTTGATTCCTTCAAATCCAACAAATGTTCCTCATGGTGCCAAGTGTCTAATATTATTCACTAAGTGTGGCTAAGATCTTGCCAAGTTTTCAAATAAAACTTCTCTAATCTAATTTGGACATTCCACACTGTGATTTTGAAACACTGCAATTGGTGCGCTTACCGAGGTTACTATTCACTCCGAAAAAGTGAATCATAAACTCAACACTAAAAATTCCTAAATATTCATATTAATCTACAGTGAAAATATTATACCGAAATTCAACCTCGAAGTGCCCCTAAAAATAATTTCACAATTTCCAACAGATGTTTCATCCGGAATTATGAAAATAGGATATTGCGTCATAAAATTCTAAATAATCCACTGAGTCTAATGGTGTAGACCATAATGTATTCTGACACTTCTAACCACCTCAAATAAATCAAACTCATATTTCTAGCAGCATAGTGAGTGATAACACTGACTATGTTGACAGACTAAAACCTATGCGATTGGTCGATTTGTAAAAACTTATGGGGTTTTCACGAGATTCCTAAAGTCAATAGAAATTCCACCAATGAATTTCTTGCGGGCTGTTACAGCCATACTACGATACCAACCTTCTCTTAACCCAGCTAGCATGACTTTTCATCCTACCCGTCCCTCTTGACAGTTCATCCCAACACTTAACGCGACAAGAATTCATTCACAACTACGCCTTATGTCATGTCATATAGCTCGAGACTACTCCCAAGCTACACCGTGACTTTGTCACGTCACCTGACATCATGCTATATTATATCATTTCTATGACAAATCCTAACTCATCATGAGTACGGTCCCTTACGTACTCCTTACACATCGTGACATCTCATCACGTTCCTACTACGCCATTCTTACACTAACTCTTCACCCATCACAAGCATGACTTCTAGTAACAATGTCACTTCGTGACATTCTCCAGTCATGCTTCCACTGCGTACTCTTACACTTGTTCTGCCACTTCACACATACTCCCAGCTATAAGTCAAACACAGTGACACCTGTCACCTCAGACTACAGGCCACGTCTTAACTACTTCAGGACACTGTTCTACAGTTCCTGACACTACTCATCACGCTCTACGCCCATCAACTACACAACCATCCTTATCTCTGCGACACACCACACGGTGTATCGTTGCACCTCATGGAGTACACTCCACGTGTACTCCCTTCACGCACACTACAACCCATCATCACTCTGGCATACGTGTCATATGGTGCATCACTTCCTCACATAGAGTACACTCCACGTGATATGAACTTCACCAACAATTGTGATGAAACCCGATAACAATGATGGCTTGGAACCCCAAGATCGTATTGACAAGATTTGTTGAGCCTTGACCAGTCACCCAACTAGATGAGAACCAAGACTACGAAGGATTGAAAACTCCACACCCAGAAATCAGAATCAAGGTGATAAGTTTGGAGCTTGAACGCCACAAGATTAACTTGATAAGTTCAAGGAGTTCTTTGAAGAACCAAGAGGAACACAAGACCTCACAAAAACAAATAAGTTTCTGAAATTTCCAATCTGCTATTAAAACTCGAAATAACCCCTTTATATACTTGGAACAACCCTCCAAGAATAGGAAAAGTCATAACTACAGCTTTAAAAGCAACACAAATATTAACATAACAAGTCCCACGAAATTTAGGCCTCTTGGACTTCTAGAGGCAGCCAGAAATGACTAAATGACTAAATTCAATGTATTTCACGTACCCAGGCAAGACCAAGTTCATTCAACTATTTAATATTCTTGAAACTTAACAAATTCACGTCCTTTAATGGTCAGACCATTCATCATATTTCTATGTGCTAATTAGCCTCTTCAATTGCCTTGATGACATGGATTAAGTCTTGAATATTGTTTGAGCCCATCTTGGTCTTTTTAGAATCAGCCCAATTCTCTTGGATTAGCCCATTTCCTTGAAACGTTTGGCTCTCTTGTAATTGGGCCACTAGGAAATGACAAAGGGTCTTGTACAAATTCAGCTCCATTCCCACTTGTATGATTAGCATGTCCAACTTCTTGGTTTGCATCATTCTCCCCCTCTTGAGAAGGATTTGTCCTCAAATCATCACCTACATCAAAAGGAGACAAATCAGCAACATTAAAGCTTGCACTGACACCATACTCACCTGGTAAGTCAAGCTTGTAGGCATTATCATTGATGCGTTCTACTACTTGAAATGGCCCGTCACCCCGAGGTAGGAGTTTTGAACGCCGCTTCTCTGGAAAACGGTCCTTCCTTAAGTGCAACCAAACCCAATCTCCTGGTTGAAACACTACCTTCTTACGTCCCTTGTTGGCTTGATGGACATATTGTTTAGTCCTCCTTTCAATGTTCAGCCGTGCCTTTTCATGAATCATCTTTACAAATTCTGCCTTCTTTTTGCCATCTAAGTTCACACGTTCACTCAAAGGTAAAGAAGTTAAATCCAAAGGTGACAATGGGTTAAAGCCATAAACAATTTCAAATGGTGAAAACTTAGTTGCAGAATGTATACTTCTATTGTAAGCAAATTCAACATGTGGCAAACAATCTTCCCATGCTTTCAAGTTCTTTTTAATGATAGCACGCAACAAAGACGACAAAGTTCTATTTACTACTTCAGTTTGGCCATCCGTTTGTGGATGACAAGTAGTAGAAAACAACAACTTAGTTCCCAGCTTTCCCCACAAAGTCTTCCAAAAGTAACTCAAAAACTTTGCATCCCTATCAGAAACAATGGTCTTAGGCATACCATGTAACCTAACAATTTCTTTGAAGAACAAATCAGCTATATGTGATGCATCATCAGTTTTATGGCATGCAATGAAGTGTGCCATCTTGGAAAATCTATCTACCACCACAAAAACTGAATCTCTCCCCCTCTTAGTCCTAGGTAAACCTAAAACAAAATCCATAGAAATATCAGTCCAAGGTTCACTAGGTATTGGCAAAGGGGTGTACAAACCATGGGGTTTCAACTTAGACTTAGCCTGTTTACACGTGATACACTTCTCACAAATTCTTTCCACATCACGTTTCATATGAGGCCAAAAAAAATGTTCATGCAAAATTCCTAAAGTCTTAGCTACACCAAAATGACCCATCAAACCACCACCATGAGCTTCTCTCACAAGCAATTCGCGCAAAGAACATATTGGCAAACACAGTTTATTTTCCCGAAACAAAAATCCATCATACCTATAAAACTTACCAAACGCCATTTTTTCACATGCATTGAACACATCACCAAAATCAGAATCTTGAGCATACAATTCCTTAATGTATTCAAAGCCAAGCATTTTTGTATCTAAAATGGAAAGTAAGGCATACCTTCGGGACAATGCATCAGCCACCACATTTTCCTTACCTTGCTTATATCTGATCACATACGGAAATGTTTCAATGAATTCCACCCACTTGGCATGGCGTTTGTTCAACCTTTGCTGTCCTTTCAAATGCTTCAAAGACTCATGATCTGTGTGAATCACAAACTCCTTTGGCCATAGATAGTGTTGCCAATTTTCCAAAGCCCTCACCAAGGCATACATCTCCTTATCATAAGTAGGGTAATTTAGGGCTGCCCCACTCAACTTTTCACTGAAATAAGCAATTGGACGGCCTTCTTGCATCAAAACAGCTCCAATTCCTATGCCTGAAGCATCACACTCAATTTCAAAAGTTTTAGCAAAGTTAGGTAAAACAAGCAAAGGTGCATTAGTTAACTTTTCTTTGATCAGACTAAATGCCTTTTCTTGTTCTTTTCCCCACTTAAACGGCACATTTTTCTTGATGACTTCAGTAAGAGGGGCGGCTAAGCTACTAAAATCACGCACAAACCGTCTATAGAAGCTAGCTAAGCCGTGGAAACTCCTCACTTGGCTGACTGTTGTAGGCGTTGACCACTCTTGGATTGCCTTCACCTTTTCCTCATCCACCTCAATTCCTCTCTTACTAACAACAAAACCAAGAAACACAAGCTTATCCGTGCAAAAGGTGCACTTTTTGAGGTTAGCAAACAACCTTTCTTTCCTTAGAATTTCCAAAACAGATTTCAAATGCATTACATGTTCTTCCAAATTTTTGCTATAGATCAAGATATCATCAAAATACACAACTACAAATCTGCCAATAAATGCTCGCAAAACATGGTTCATCAAGCATAAATGTGCTCGGAGCATTAGTTAAACCGAAAGGCATCACTAACCACTCATACAAACCATATTTAGTCTTAAAAGCAGTTTTCCATTCATCACCTTCTTTCATCCTAATCTGATGATATCCACTCTTAAGATCAATTTTTGTAAAGACACAAGAACCATACAATTCATCCAACATATCATCTAGTCTAGGAATGGGATGACGATACTTTACCGTTATGTTGTTGATGGCTCGGCAGTCAACACACATCCTCCATGTTCCATCCTTCTTGGGAACTAACAGCACCGGAACCGCACAAGGACTCATACTTTCACGCACAAACCCCTTCTCCAATAATTCACTTACTTGCCTCTGAAGTTCCTTGGTCTCCTCGGGATTACTCCTATAAGCAGGTCGGTTTGGAATTGATGCACCAGGTATGAAATCAATTTGATGTTCAATCCCTCGGATTGGAGGTAAACCATATGGTACCTCTTCAGGAAGGACATCTTCAAACTCCTGCAAAAGAGAAACAATATTGCTCGGCAAAGCACCGACGAGATCATTAGTACATAAAAGAGCCTCCTTGTACATGAGTACAATAAGGGGCTGGTGTGAAAATAATGCTCTCTTGATCTCACTTTTTTTTGCAATGTAATTGAATTTTTCCTCTCTTGCTCTCACTATAGCCGAAATCCTCTCTCTTTCTTTTTCACTCTGATCAATGTTTTTCTCTCCTTTTTTTTTTAAGTCTTTTTTTTCAGTTTCGGCCTTCCTTTCCTTTTCCTTTTTTTTTTTCATTCGAACTTTGTAACTTTAATTGGTCCTCCCTGACCTGTTTTGGAGTTAATGGCACAAGAGTAATAGGTTGCCTATTAAGAGTGAAGGAATACTTATTTGTGAATCCATCATGCGTAACCCTCAGATCATACTGCCATGGTCTTCCCAACAGTAAATGGCATGCGTGCATAGGAACCACATCACAAAGCACCTCATCCTCATATTTTCCAATGGATAATGCCACCAACACTTGTCTTGTCACCTTTATTTCCCCACATTCATTCAACCACTGAAGCCGGTAAGGTTGAGGATGTTTCAAGGTAGTTAAAGCCAATTTCTCCACCAAATAAGTGCTGGCTACATTTGTGCAACTCCCACCATCGATAATGACACTGCAAACTTTGTTATTTACAAAGCACCGAGTATGAAACAAGTTCTCCCTTTGGTTACTTTCTTCCTCCTTAACCTGCACATTGAGAACTCGCCTTGCAACCAATAAATCTCCAACCACAGCATTTTGCTCATCGTCAGCATCCTCCATAGATGGCATATCATCATTATCTACTTCTTCCTCATTTTCTGACTCAAGCTCTCCTTGGGCATTTATCACCATCACCCTCTTGTTTACACACTGGCTGGCTATATGTCCGCGCCCCTGACATTTAAAACATTTAATATCACGTGTCTTAGAACTTGAAGTCTCGATTGTACCTGAAGTAGTGGCGGTCTTTAAGTTGGCATTCTTAGAGGATTCAAATTTTGGCTTATTTTGTTGCTGCTCGTCCCTTTTTGGAGTTGTCTTCCACGAGCTGGTTGTAGCCATAGGCAGTCCCCTCCTAGCCAATCCCTTTCGTTTGAATTGTTCCTCCACCTTTTGATGGGAACCATGATGGGCCTAGTCTTAAAGATCACGGAGACAATGCAAGGATTGATGCAATCCACTTGGGACGAGTTTAGCAAGAGCTCAACATTCAAGATGAGGCTTGAAGGATGAAGATCCAATTTTGATTCATTTGATCAGCTATGGAAGATGGCAACAGCAAGACTTAAAGGCTTTGGGCTCTTGAAGGGTTTCAACTTATTTAATTCATTTAAAGTACTTATTTTATTTGTTTAGAATAATTGAGTTTATTAGGGGAAGCACTTAAGGGAGCTTATGCAAGGGCATGTTGGGAAAGTTATTATTTTATTGAACTAGGGTTAGGGTTACTGTAGCCGAGTTACTGTAGCTCGGCACTGTAGCCGAGGCACTGTTCATCCAGGGGTACTTTTGGAAGATGGGGGTTTATTTTGGCTAGGGTTTCATTAGGTTTTCCTTTAAATACTCTATGTAGCCTCATTTTAATCAAATTATGAAGTTTATGAAATTTGATGAATTTATTCATTGTGAGTTGAGTTTTACTCCTCTTGTTCTTAATTAAACTTTTGAACTTATCAAAGGTAAATCACAACCTTTGTGGCGTTCCTCCTTTGTAATCTGGGTTCTTGAGACGGGTTCTTCAACGGGTCTAGATTTTAATATAATCTAGGTTCTTGAAACGAGTTCTCATCCGGTCTAGATTCTCCATCCATAGACTTGATTTTGGCTTTCTTGGGAAGTTTTCAAATTGACTGTGGGTTCAAGGGATTCCTTTCCCGCGGGTTCATATCATTTGGTATTCAGAGCAAGATTTACAATCAGGTCTGATTCTATCTTTTATTTCTAGCATATTTAATTCTAGGACTTCATTGTTCTAGGATTGATTACAAAAAAAAAAAAAAAAAAAGTAGGCTGCCAAAATTCTTAGGGTTTTGGGTTTGGCTGAAATTTGCATCACCTAGGGTTTCAAAATTCTAGGGTTTCCTGCATCTCTAAGTTTGTCAATTGCTTGGAGTGTCGTTCCATTGATTCTCTTCTACTTCATTGTCCATGCTTGTGTGTTTGAATTCAATTGGTTGGTTTTCACAATTGAATATTGCTGTTTGTGGATGAATTAGAGAAAAGAAAAGAAAGGAAAAGAAAAGAAAAAGAAAGGAAAAGAAAAGAAAAGAAAAGAAAATTCCAAAAAAAAAAAAAGAAGTTGAAGAGAAGAGAAGGTAGCATATTCAAAGTTGCTACATAGTTACAACAATGAGAAAGAAAGAAATTTGTTGATTGAACCTTATCATCAAAGGGGCTGCTGCATACATCACTCAAGTTGGTATCTTGTCTTATTGCTACTCTTTCATTCGTATAACTTCATTGATTCTCGTGTCATTTTTATTCGTTCATGTTTCTCTTGTTCTTGTTTCCTGAATCTAATTACTAGTTGGGATAAAACAAGGTTGCCTTGTCTTGATTGAGTTCATTTAGTTCTGAAAGAACTTGAGTGGAAAAACTATTGAGGTAAAAGGCAAGAGAGTGTGAGACTATTATCGGGAAAAAGCCATTAAGAGTGAAACACGAGTAGAGTGTCATTATTCGAGTTGAAACACGTAAGGGAGTGTGTGAGGTTTTCTTTTTTACCACTAACATTCTTCTTTGCAGCACCTTGTAATGTCTCATCGGAGTAGCTCATCACCAAGGGGGCGAGTAGATAACTCATCCTTTGTGTTGCATACCATGCAACATGAGTTTGAGCGGTTGAACTTGGTGTTAGGTGAAGTGAGGAATAGCATGGATAATCAAGAAGCAATGGTTAGAAATCTGCAAGCAGAGAAAGATAGGAGGCGACATGAGCCTAATATTAAGAATGGGTATGAGAATGGAGAGTATGAGGAAGTGCTAACATCTGAAGTTGGATTGGGTAGACATAGAAGAGTTAGGCATGGAAGAGGCCTTAGGGCAAACTCAGGGGGTCGAGATAGAGTAGATAAGAACCTTGGAAGCATCAAAATGAAAATACCATCATTCCAAGGTAGAACTGACCCTGAAGTTTATTTAGAGTGGGAGAAAAGAATAGAGTTGGTGTTTGATTGTCATAATTACTCTGAGCAGAAAAAGATGAAGTTGGCTGTAATTGAGTTCACTGATTATGCGATTATTTGGTGGGATCAATTAGTATCCAATAGGAGGAGGAATTTTGAGAGGCCTGTAGAAACATGGAGAGAGTTGAAAGCTATCATGAGGCGGAGATTTGTACCTAGCCACTACTATAGAGACCTCTACAAAAAATTACAAAATCTTATACAGGGGTCTAGGAGTGTAGAGGACTACCATAAGGAGATGGAGGTGGCTATGATTAGGGCTAATGTAGTGGAGGATCGGGAGGCCATAATGAAAAGATTTTTGAGGGGGTTGAATAGGGAGATAGCCAATGTAGTTGAGTTGCAACATTATGAGGAGGTAGAGGACATAGTGCACATGGCTATGAAGGTGGAGAGACGGCTAAAAGGAAAGGGTACATCAAGGTATACTTCGGTTTCTAGTACTTCTTGGAAACCAAAGTGGGACAAAAATGATCAAGTTGTAGCAAAGGAGAAGACCGAACCACCAAAGGGAAAAGATTTGGGTGAGGCTGAAACCTCAAGAAAAAGTGAGAATGAGCTTAATAGTAAGAGTGAAGGTGACAGTGAAAGTGAGATTGTGCTGAAAAGCAAGAGTGAAGATGAGAGTGAAAGTGAAAGTGAAAGTGAAAGTGAGATTGAGCTGAAAAGCAAGAGTGAATGTGAGATTGAGAAGAAAAGAAATAGTGAAACCGAAATGGAGAAAGAGAGAAAAATGAGAGAGAAAAAAGAGAGAGAAAAAAGAAGAGGGTGAGACTAAGACCTCAAGCAAAAGAGAGAATGAGTTGAAAAATAATTATGAGGTCGAGACTACAAAAAAAGATGAAGAAAAAGAGAGTGACAGAAAAAAAGAGAGTGAAAATAAAAAAGAGTGTGAAAGGGAAAAAGAGAGTGAAAAAGAAAAAGAGACTGGAAAGAAAAGAGAGTGTGAAGAAAGTGAGAGAAAAACAAAGAGAAAAGCGAGTTTTTATGCTAAGGCGAGTCTTAATCCTAACGTACTTGACGTATGTTTGCCTAGTATTGTTGTCTCTTTGTTGCAGGGATATGAGGTCGTGTTTCCAAGTGGTGTATTTAGTGGATTGCCACCTAATAGGGAGATAGAGCACTACATTGATTTTGTGCCAAGTGCGACAATTCCTAACCGACCTTTCTTGGAAAAACATGAGTCATTGACACATTTAAAGGGACAAGGTAAGTTGTTGACTAGAATGCATGCTAAGCGGGAGGATTGTGTTCAGACTTTTCCTCATGTATTCAAATACACACAAGGTATGAAAAATTTTGTGGTTGATACTTTAGCAAGAAGGTATGTCCTTGTCTTCATTTTAGATGCAAAATTGTTGAGATTTGAATATGATAAGGGATTGCATGCTAATGATGATGACTTTGCTAGTGTGTATGGGACATGTGAGAAAGCATCTTTTGGTAAGTTCTATAAGCTAGATTGGTACTTGTTTAGAAATATTAGATTTTGTGTACCTACTAGTTTTATGCATAAGTTGTTTGTGTGTGATAGACATGCTGGTTTGTTGGGTAACCTTGGTGTAAGGAAGACTTTTGTTGTGTTGCATGAACATTTGTGGGAATATCATTTGCCTTTCAATGACGTGTTGCATGAACATTTGTGGGAATATCATTTGCCTTTCAATGGCGTGTTGCATGAACGTTTGTGGAAGTATCAATTGTCATTCATCGATGTGTTACATGAATGTTTGTGGGAGTATCATTTGCCTTTCATTGACGTGTTATATGAACGTTTGTGGAAGTATCATTTGTCATTCATTAACATGTTGCATGAACGTTTGTCGGAGTATCATTTGCCATACATTGACTTGTTGCATGAACGTTTACAGGAGTATCATTTGCGTTTCAATGAGTTTGCATATATGGACTCTGTTTTGGGGCTGCCAAGGAAAGAAATAAGTAGAGATTCTATTTATATGGTTGTGGATAGATTTATAGAGTTTGCATATAATAGGACCATGCATACTACCACTTTATATTTTCCTTTCGCAATTGTTTATAGCCTTAATCCATTTACTCCTTTTGATTTAATACCTTTACCTGTTGACGACATGAGTAGCTTGGATGAATCTTTTCAAATTCTTGAACAAATTAATGATATTGCATATGAAATTAATGATAATATTACTAACGTTTTTCCCTTTGATCCAGGTGAAAATTCAAGGTTGAATCCTTTTGAGGAGAGGGGGATTGATGGGAACCAAGGTGGAGATTCGAGGTCGAATCCTTTTGAGGAGAGGGGGAATGATGGGAACCATGATGGGCCTAGTCTTAAAGATCACGGAGACAATGCAAGGATTGATGCAATCCACTTGGGACGAGTTTAGCAAGAGCTCAACATTCAAGATGAGGCTTGAAGGATGAAGATCCAATTTTGATTCATTTGATCAGCTATGGAAGATGGCAACAACAAGACTTAAAGGCTTTGGGCTCTTGAAGGGTTTCAACTTATTTAATTCATTTAAAGTACTTATTTTATTTGTTTAGAATAATTGAGTTTATTATGGGAAGCACTTAAGGGAGCTTATGCAAGGGCATGTTGGGAAAGTTATTATTTTATTGAACTAGGGTTAGGGTTACTGTAGCCGAGTTACTGTAGCTCGGCACTGTAGCCGCGGCACTGTTCATCCAGGGGTACTTTTGGAAGATGGGGGTTTATTTTGGCTAGGGTTTCATTAGGTTTTCCTTTAAATACTCTATGTAGCCTCATTTTAATCAGATTATGAAGTTTATGAAATTTGATGAATTTATTCATTGTGAGTTGAGTTTTACTCCTCTTGTTCTTAATTGAACTTTTGAACTTATCAAAGGTAAATCACAACCTTTGTGGCGTTCCTCCTTTGTAATCTGGGTTCTTGAGACGGGTTCTTCAACGGGTCTAGATTTTAATATAATCTAGGTTCTTGAAACGAGTTCTCATCGGGTCTAGATTCTCCATCCATAGACTTGATTTTGGCTTTCTTGGGAAGTTTTCAAATTGACTGTGGGTTCAAGGGATTCCTTTCCCGCGGGTTCATATCACCTTTATGGCTTGATGCACCATATCTGTCAACTCAACATAGTGCTGCATCTCGACTATATCCGCAATCTCACGATTTAAACCGTGCAAAAACCTAGCCATGGTGGCTTCCCGGTCCTCTTCTACATTTGCCCGGATCATAGCTATCTCCATCTCCTTGTAATACTCATCCACACTTTTAGATCCTTGAATTAACCTCTGTAATTTTTGATACAATCCCCTACAATAGTGGCTGGGTACAAAACGCTTCCTCATAAGCATTTTCATTTCCTCCCAAGTGTCCACGGGTGGCTCTCTATTCCTCCTCCTATTAATCAGTAATTGATCCCACCACACAATGGCATAATCGGTAAATTCAATTGCAGCCAACTTAACCTTCTTTATCTCTGAGTAGTTGTGACAATCAAAAACCATCTCCATTTTAGTTTCCCTCTCCAAATAAACTTCAGGATCATTTTTACCTTGAAAAGATGGGATTTTAATCTTTATATTTCCTAAATCGTTATCCCTCCTAGGCCTACCCATCCTAGCTTCTCTATTTCTATACCCACGCTCAATCCTGCCTCGGTTCAAATATTGCTCATCAAACTCCTCCGACTCCGCCTCTCCATCAACATTCCGCCACGGACCACGCCCACCATGCTGCCTATTGTGGATGTCATGTTGCTGGCCCCTAGGAGTTTCCGCTTCTACCCTGTCCAACCTTTCGTGAATAGGTTCTAATTCAGCCCTCAACATACGCCTCATCTCCCCTAACATCGCTTGCATTTGGAGGTTTGGAACTGGAGGTTGTTGAAATTCTTCGGTTGTGTCTTCTTCTTGATTATTAGACATGTTTTAAAATCTGCAAACAAAGTTAGAATCCTCACAAGCACTCCCTCACGTGTTTCACTCAAGAATTGATACACTTGCACTCGTGTTTTCACTCTAAACGGCTTTTACCCTCATATGGTCTCGCACACTCTTGCCTTTTTCCACTCTTCTGTGTCTTCTTTAGTTCTTAATCGAACTTCAAGAAACTCATTCAAAATAATCCAGCAGCAATTCAGAAAATAAACAACCAAAACTCATCAAAAGTTCAAGTACTTGAATAAGGTGAGATACAAGATTGAAAGGAAGAAGTTTTCTTACTGGAATCGTGTACCCTTTTTTTTTTTTTTTTTAAACACAGCAGGAACAGGAAATAGAACGAAGATAAAAGATAGACAAACTTATCTTAGAACCAAAGCTCTTGATACCAAAATGATATGAACTCCACCAACAATTGTGATGAAACCCGATAACAATGATGGCTTGGAACCCCAAGATCGTATTGACAAGATTTGTTGAGCCTTGACCAGTCACCCAACTAGATGAGAACCAAGACTACGAAGGATTGAAAACGCCACACCCAGAAATCAGAATCAAGGTGATAAGTTTGGAGCTTGAACGCCACAAGATTAACTTGATAAGTTCAAGGAGTTCTTTGAAGAACCAAGAGGAACACAAGACCTCACAAAAACAAATAAGTTTCTGAAATTTCCAATCTGCTATTAAAACTCGAAATAACCCCTTTATATACTTGGAACAACCCTCCAAGAATAGGAAAAGTCATAACTACAGCTTTAAAAGCAACACAAATATTAACATAACAAGTCCCACGAAATTTAGGCCTCTTGGACTTCTAGAGGCAGCCAGAAATGACTAAATGACTAAATTCAATGTATTTCACGTACCCAGGCAAGACCAAGTTCATTCACCTATTTAATATTCTTGAAACTTAACAAATTCACGTCCTTTAATGGTCAGACCATTCATCATATTTCTATGTGCTAATTAGCCTCTTCAATTGCCTTGATGACATGGATTAAGTCTTGAATATTATTTGAGCCCATCTTGGTCTTTTTAGAATCAGCCCAATTCTCTTGGATTAGCCCATTTAGTGCTTCCTTGAAACGTTTGGCTCTAAGTCTTGTAATTGGGCCACTAGGAAATGACAAAGGGTCTTGTACAAATTCAGCTCCATTCCCACTTGTATGATTAGCATGTCCAACTCCTTGGTTTGCATCATTTTTGATAACATGTTCTGACGCTGCATTTTGAAAACATTATTCTGATTCTGCATTCTGAAAGAAAATATTTTTGTTCTGCATTCTGAACTATGTAAATGCTCACGTTTACATACTAGTATA
Organism: Juglans regia; assembly: GCF_001411555.2. Taxonomy (NCBI): domain Eukaryota; kingdom Viridiplantae; phylum Streptophyta; class Magnoliopsida; order Fagales; family Juglandaceae; genus Juglans; species Juglans regia. The sequence goes on from NC_049908.1 coordinate 16,711,988, forward strand.
TGTCCTCTGCTTACTGAGTTGTTGATAACTCACCCCTTGTCTCCAATTATTTTTCAGATAATTTTGATGGTTCAACTGGAGAACAAGAGTATAAAGTTTAGCAATGTGTGATGATCGTAGTGAAATAAGTATCTGAGGGTACAAATGTTTATTTGAGAGTCGTAGTTAGTAAACTGATTTATTTTTTGGGTATTTGATTTGATGAGTTGAGGATGTTTTCGAGTTTTTGGAGAATTTCTAATTTATGTTATTGGGAATTTCTTTATTGTTGCCATGGAGGAACTTAGATTTTTGGATTGATTAAATGGATTAATATTTTATGGGATTTTCTGGATTTTATAGTTGTGTTATTTAAGTCAATTTTAAGTATTAAAAGCTAACTCTCAGGACCTTCAGGATCGAGCCGTTACAACTGATGCCGGAGTGATCACTGGTAATATTTCCAACCCTACTCTAATTGGTAGCCTGTAATTGTTGAGAATCTCTGAGTAACCTTAGAGGTAAGGTTAAATTGATGCGACAAATAGCTTGTGCTCTGTTTGAATCTGGAGCATCGCAATCTTTTGTGTCTTATGATTGTGTCCAAAGATGTCAGTGGAATATGGAACCTAAGTCCAGAAAGGTCCTAATAGCTATTCCAGACTAGAAGATAGTCTAGATGCACTCATATAGTTAAGGACTGTCCATTGGAAGTCGCGGGTTTAACCTTAACTGTTGACCTAATCATTTTCCATCTGATGGAATTCGATTTAATTTTAGGAATGGATTGGCTATCAAGGCACTACACTAAGATAGATTGCTGAAGGAGGAAGTTAATTTTTGATTTAGCATCGAAGGACATAATTTGTCACATGGGAGAAGTAATTAGGTTAATTCTGTCAGTGGTAACATCAGGACAAGTTAAGAAGAGCATGATGAAAAGAGCTACCGCCTTATCTCATAGTTACGACTAGTCCGACAGAGGAGCCTAAAGGAGCAAAGGGGATTCCGGTGATAGAAGATTTTCCTAAAGTTTTTGTTGATAATTTGCCTGGATTACCCCCGGATCGAGAGACAAAGTTCGTAATTGAGCTAGAGCCAGCAACGGCTCTAGTACACAAGGCACCTTACCGAATAGCCCTTACAAAATTAAAAGAGTTGAAGGTACAAATTGAGTAACTCATTGAGAAGGGTTTTATTCGCCCTAGTTCATCTCCTTGGGGAGCATCAGTCCTATTTGTAAAAAAGAAGGATGAAACCTTGAGGATGTGCATCGATTATCGGGATTTGAACAAAGTAACTATCAAGAATAAATATCCTTTGCCACGAATTAATGATTTATTGGACCAAATGTAGGGAGCGTCAGTGTTTTCTAAGATAGATCTCTGATCAAGATATCATCAACTCAAGATCAAAGACCAGGATATACCTAAGATTGTCTTTCGAACTCGTTATGGACATTTCAAGCTCTTAGTAATGCATGTTGGATTGACAAATGCCCCAGTAGCATTCATGGAGTTGATGAATCGAATCTTTAGGCAATACTTGGATAGTTTTGTAATAGCATTCATAGATGATATACTGATATATTTTCGCAGTGATGAGGAGCATAGAGAACATTTAAAGATACTGTTGGAGACTTTGAAAGAGCATCGACTTTATGCCAAACTTAGTAAGTATGAATTTTGGCTTCGAGAGGTGAAATTTTTGGGACAAGTCATTTCTAGTAAAGGAGTGGTTGTAGACCCAAGATAGAGGTTGTAACAGAATGGCAGAGACTGACCAATGTCCATGAGATACGTAGTTTCCTTGGTTTGGAAAGATACTACCGAAGATTCATTGATGGGTTTTCTAAACTCTCTAATCCATTAACAGCATTAACAAAGAAGAATGCCAAGTATGTTTGGAGTGAGGAGTGTGAAAGGAGTTTCTTGGATTTAAAGAGGAGTTTAACCACAACACTGGTATTGGCTTTACCTGAACCGCATAAGTCTTACATGGTATATAGTGATGCCTATAAGGTGGGATTAGGATGCATATTTATGCAGGAAGAATGAGTCATTGCTTATGCCTCGTGACAACTCAAGGATTATGAGCAAAATTATCCTACTCACAACCTAGAGTTAACTACAGTAATCTTTGCATTAAGGACTTGGAGATATTACTTATATGGAGAAAAATGCAAGGTATACACAAATCATAAAAGTCTCAATTACTTGTTTAGCCAAAAGAACTTGAATATGAGACAGAGAAAATGGGTTGAGATGATTAGTGATTATCAGTGTAAGATAAAGTTTCATCTTGGAAAGGCCAATGTAGTAGTAGATGCCCTTTGTCGCAAGACTCAGGCCGACATGCCATCACTATTGGTAGGAATGAGGAATTTGTTGATCGGGAACCCGCCAAGGGATGTCGTGTTGACAGTAGTGCAAAAGATTGTACAGTTAACTGAGGAGGAGATCATAGAAGGGTAGAGGAAGGATGGTAAGCAGGAGAAGTTTCAACAAAGGATTTCCAGATCTGAAGGACCATAGCATTTTACAATTGGAAAGAGTAGGATGCTAAAGGGGAGGAAAGTAGTTCCTAATGTCCCAGAACTGAAGGAGAAAACCTCAAGGGAAGCACATTGTACCCTTTACACTGCTCATCCTGGCAGGACGAAGATGTATCGGGATCTAAAAAGTCAGTTTTGGTGGGAAGGAATAAAAACGGACATAGCAGAATTCATTGCGAAATGCTTAGTTTGCCAACTAGTGAAGGTTGAACATCAAAGGCTAGCTAGAGAATTGCAATCATTGCCAATCCCAGAGTGGAAATGGGAGGATGTGTCTATGGATTTTCTAATAGGTTTGCCAAGAATCTCTTCAAGGAAGAATTCAATTTGGGTTATAATCGGCAAACTTACGAAGAGCACGCATTTTCTAACCATTGCTAATACAAACTCTATGGATAAGCTTTCTCGGATTTGATGCAAACCAAGGAGTTGGACATGCTAATCATACAAGTGGGAATGGAGCTGAATTTGTACAAGACCCTTTGTCATTTCCTAGTGGCCCAATTACAAGACTTAGAGCCAAACGTTTCAAGGAAGCACTAAATGGGCTAATCCAAGAGAATTGGGCTGATTCTAAAAAGACCAAGATGGGCTCAAATAATATTCAAGACTTAATCCATGTCATCAAGGCAATTGAAGAGGCTAATTAGCACATAGAAATATGATGAATGGTCTGACCATTAAAGGACGTGAATTTGTTAAGTTTCAAGAATATTAAATAGGTGAATGAACTTGGTCTTGCCTGGGTACGTGAAATACATTGAATTTAGTCATTTAGTCATTTCTGGCTGCCTCTAGAAGTCCAAGAGGCCTAAATTTCGTGGGACTTGTTATGTTAATATTTGTGTTGCTTTTAAAGCTGTAGTTATGACTTTTCCTATTCTTGGAGGGTTGTTCCAAGTATATAAAGGGGTTATTTCGAGTTTTAATATCAGATTGGAAATTTCAGAAACTTATTTGTTTTTGTGAGGTCTTGTGTTCCTCTTGGTTCTTCAAAGAACTCCTTGAACTTATCAAGTTAATCTTGTGGCGTTCAAGCTCCAAACTTATCACCTTGATTCTGATTTCTGGGTGTGGCGTTTTCAATCCTTCGTAGTCTTGGTTCTCATCTAGTTGGGTGACTGGTCAAGGCTCAACAAATCTTGTCAATACGATCTTGGGGTTCCAAGCCATCATTGTTATCGGGTTTCATCACAATTGTTGGTGGAGTTCATATCATTTTGGTATCAAGAGCTTTGGTTCTAAGATAAGTTTGTCTATCTTTTATCTTCGTTCTATTTCCTGTTCCTGCTGTGTTTAAAAAAAAAAAAAAAAAGGGTACACGATTCCAGTAAGAAAACTTCTTCCTTTCAATCTTGTATCTCACCTTATTCAAGTACTTGAACTTTTGATGAGTTTTGGTTGTTTATTTTCTGAATTGCTGCTGGATTATTTTGAATGAGTTTCTTGAAGTTCGATTAAGAACTAAAGAAGACACAGAAGAGTGGAAAAAGGCAAGAGTGTGCGAGACCATATGAGGGTAAAAGCCGTTTAGAGTGAAAACACGAGTGCAAGTGTATCAATTCTTGAGTGAAACACGTGAGGGAGTGCTTGTGAGGATTCTAACTTTGTTTGCAGATTTTAAAACATGTCTAATAATCAAGAAGAAGACACAACCGAAGAATTTCGACAACCTCCAGTTCCAAACCTCCAAATGCAAGCGATGTTAGGGGAGATGAGGCGTATGTTGAGGGCTGAATTAGAACCTATTCACGAAAGGTTGGACAGGGTAGAAGCGGAAACTCCTAGGGGCCAGCAACATGACATCCACAATAGGCAGCATGGTGGGCGTGGTCCGTGGCGGAATGTTGATGGAGAGGCGGAGTCGGAGGAGTTTGATGAGCAATATTTGAACCGAGGCAGGATTGAGCGTGGGTATAGAAATAGAGAAGCTAGGATGGGTAGGCCTAGGAGGGATAACGATTTAGGAAATATAAAGATTAAAATCCCATCTTTTCAAGGTAAAAATGATCCTGAAGTTTATTTTGAGTGGGAAACTAAAATGGAGATGGTTTTTGATTGTCACAACTACTCAGAGATAAAGAAGGTTAAGTTGGCTGCAATTGAATTTACCGATTATGCCATTGTGTGGTGGGATCAATTACTGATTAATAGGAGGAGGAATAGAGAGCCACCCGTGGACACTTGGGAGGAAATGAAAATGCTTATGAGGAAGCGTTTTGTACCCAGCCACTATTATAGGGGATTGTATCAAAAATTACAGAGGTTAATTCAAGGATCTAAAAGTGTGGATGAGTATTACAAGGAGATGGAGGTAGCTATGATCCGGGCAAATGTAGAAGAGGACCGGGAAGCCACCATGGCTAGGTTTTTGCACGGTTTAAATCGTGAGATTGCGGATATAGTCGAGATGCAGCACTATGTTGAGTTGACAAATATGGTGCATCAAGCCATAAAGGTGGAGGAACAATTCAAACGAAAGGGATTGGCTAGGAGGGGACTGCCTATGGCTACAACCAGCTCGTGGAAGACAACTCCAAAAAGGGTTGAGCAGCAACAAAATAAGCCAAAATTTGAATCCTCTAAGAATGCCAACTTAAAGACCGCCACTACTTCAGGTACAATCGAGACTTCAAGTTCTAATACACGTGATATTAAATGTTTTAAATGTCAGGGGCGCGGACATATAGCCAGCCAGTGTGTAAACAAGAGGGTGATGGTGATAAATGCCCAAGGAGAGCTTGAGTCAGAAAATGAGGAAGAAGTAGATAATGATGATATGCCATCTATGGAGGATGCTGACGATGAGCAAAATGCTGTGGTTGGAGATTTATTGGTTGCAAGGCGAGTTCTCAATGTGCAGGTTAAGGAGGAAGAAAGTAACCAAAGGGAGAACTTGTTTCATACTCGGTGCTTTGTAAATAACAAAGTTTGCAGTGTCATTATCGATGGTGGGAGTTGCACAAATGTAGCCAGCACTTATTTAGTGGAGAAATTGGCTTTAACTACCTTGAAACATCCTCAACCTTACCGGCTTCAGTGGTTGAATGAATGTGGGGAAATCAAGGTGACAAGACAAGTGTTGGTGGCATTATCCATTGGCAAATATGAGGATGAGGTGCTTTGTGATGTGGTTCCTATGCACGCATGCCATTTACTGTTGGGAAGACCATGGCAGTATGATCTGAGGGTTACGCATGATGGATTCACAAATAAGTATTCAAGATGAGGCTTGAAGGATGAAGATCCAATTTTGATTCATTTGATCAGCTATGGAAGATGGCAACAACAAACTTAAAGGCTTTGGGCTCTTGAAGGGTTACAACTTATTTAATTCATTTAAAAAACTTATTTTATTAGTTTAGAATAATTGAGTTTATTATGGGAAGCACTTAAGGGGGCCTATGTAAGGGTATGTTGGGAAAGTTATTATTTTATTGAACTAGGGTTAGGGTTACTGTAGCCGAGTTACTGTAGCACCATACTGTAGCCGCGGCACTGTTCACTCAGGGGTATTTTTGGAAGATGGGGTTTTATTTTATCTAGGGTTTTAATTAGGTTTTGCTTTAAATACTCTATGTAGCCTCATTCTAATCAGTTTGATGAAGTTTATGAAATTTGATGAAGTTACTCATTGTGAGTTGAGTTTTATCTCCTCTTGTTCTTAATTGAACTTTTGAACTTATCAAAGGTAAATCACAACCTTTGTGGCGTTCCTCCTTTGTAATCTGGGTTCTTGAGACGGGTTCTTCAACGGGTCTAGATTTTAATATAATCTAGGTTCTTGAAACAAGTTCTGATGCAAACCAAGAAGTTGGACATGCTAATCATACAAGTGGGAATGGAGCTGAATTTGTACAAGACCCTTTGTCATTTCCTAGTGGCCCAATTACAAGACTTAGAGCCAAACGTTTCAAGGAAGCACTAAATGGGCTAATCCAAGAGAATTGGGCTGATTCTAAAAAGACCAAGATGGGCTCAAACAATATTCAAGACTTAATCCATGTCATCAAGGCAATTGAAGAGGCTAATTAGCACATAGAAATATGATGAATGGTCTGACCATTAAAGGACGTGAATTTGTTAAGTTTCAAGAATATTAAATAGGTGAATGAACTTGGTCTTGCCTGGGTACGTGAAATACATTGAATTTAGTCATTTAGTCATTTCTGGCTGCCTCTAGAAGTCCAAGAGGCCTAAATTTCGTGGGACTTGTTATGTTAATATTTGTGTTGCTTTTAAAGCTGTAGTTATGACTTTTCCTATTCTTGGAGGGTTGTTCCAAGTATATAAAGGGGTTATTTCGAGTTTTAATAGCAGATTGGAAATTTCAGAAACTTATTTGTTTTTGTGAGGTCTTGTGTTCCTCTTGGTTCTTCAAAGAACTCCTTGAACTTATCAAGTTAATCTTGTGGCGTTCAAGCTCCAAACTTATCACCTTGATTCTGATTTCTGGGTGTGGCGTTTTCAATCCTTCGTAGTCTTGGTTCTCATCTAGTTGGGTGACTGGTCAAGGCTCAACAAATCTTGTCAATACGATCTTGGGGTTCCAAGCCATCATTGTTATCGGGTTTCATCACAATTGTTGGTGAAGTTCATATCAGTTACATTTTCACTGGCCAAATTTATTGAGCCCCAGCTGCTTGCCAAAATAATATTTTGGTATAAAAAATTCTCAACTAGACGTGCTATTCGTTTCGTGCGTTTCACTTGAAGCACAATTTCATTTTGCACTTTTCAATTCGCCCCTCACTCTAGGGCTACGCCGATGTGACCAATTTTCCAATTCGCTTCCCTCACTCCTGGGATGTTGCCTACGCGACCAATTTTCCAGTTCTCTTTGGTCTCTTTCTACTGTAGTGGTCACCTGCAATTTTTCAGGTAAGCTTTCAGTTCGCTTTCCTCACTTCTCAAAACTGTTTTTCATCATGGGAATTTCCATCACTTTTCAGTTCTCTTTATGCTATGCGAAATGAAGTTCATATGGTTTTTCATCTTCTCAAAACAGTAACTTCATTTCCATCCAGTTATTTGTCCCGATTTCCTCTTCATCTCCAAATACAAGTAATCCCATGCCCACATCCTTGCAGGTGACCCAAGATCTCATCTCCTCTTACCAGCAGCTGAACCTGATAGGAACCAAGGTGGGCCTACTCTTAAAGATCCTTTGCAAGTTCCAGATGGGCCAATTACAAGATCAAGGGCCAAGAAGATCAAGGAAGCAATGCAAGGATTGGTGCAATCCACCTGGGATGAAGCCAGCAAGAGCCCAACATTGAAGATGGGTCTGAAAGAAGAAGAACCAGTTTTGATCCACTTTATTCAAGCTGTGGAAGACATGACTTAAAGATACGGCCTATTTGATATGAACCCGCAGGAAAGAATTCCCTTGAACCCACAATCAATTTGAAAACTCCCCAAGAAAGCCAAAATCAAGTCAAAGGATGGAGAACCTAGACCCGATGAGAACTTGTTTCAAGAACCTAAATTATATTAAAATCTAGACCCGTTGAAGAACCCGTCTCAAGAACCCAGATTACAAAGGAGGAACGCCACAAAGGTTGTGATTTACCTTTGATAAGTTCAAAAGTTCAATTAAGAACAAGAGGAGTAAAACTCAACTCACAATGAATAAATTCATCAAATTTCATAAACTTCATAATCTGATTAAAATGAGGCTACATAGAGTATTTAAAGGAAAACCTAATGAAACCCTAGCCAAAATAAACCGCCATCTTCCAAAAGTACCCCTGGATGAACAGTGCCGCGGCTACAGTGCCGAGCTACAGTAACTCGGCTACAGTAACCCTAACCCTAGTTGAATAAAATAATAACTTTCCCAACATGCCCTTACATAGGTATAAACCCAATTATTCTAAGCAAATAAAATAGGTCCTTGAAATTAATTAAATAAGTTGAAAGCCTTCAAGTGTCCAAAGTCTATAAGTTATGTTGTTGCCCTTTCCATAGCTTATGAAATGAATCAAAGCATAATCTTCATCGTTTAAGCCCTTGAACTTGTATTTGGCCCATCTGGAACGTGCAACATATCTTTAAGACTAGGCCCACCTTGGTTCCCATCATTCCCCCTCTCCTCAAAAGGATTCGACCTCGAATCTCCACCTGGATCAAAGGGAAAAATGTTAGTAACATTATCATTGATTTCATATGCATTGTCATTAATTTGTTCAAGAATTTGAGAACATCCATCCAAGCTACTCCTGTTGTCAACAGATAAAGACATTAAATCTAAAGGAGTAAATAGATTAAGTCTATAAACAATTTTAAAAGGAGAATATAAAGTGGTTGTATGCTGGTCCTGTTATATGCAAACTCTATAAATCCATCCATAACCACAAAAATAAAATTTCTACTCCTTTCTTTCCTAGGCAGCCCCAAGACAAAGTCCATAGATATGTCTACACATGACTCACTAGGAATAGGTAAGGGCGTATGCAACCCATGTGGCAAAAGTATAAATTTGGTCATTCTGCATGTAATGCACCTGCCACAAATACAATTGACATCTCTCTTCATCTTAGACCAACATAAATGTTCATGCAAAATGTCTAATATTTTCTTGACACCAGAATGACTACTCCAAATATGTGCAAATTCAATGAAGGGCAAATGATAGTCCCACAAACATTCATGCAACACATCAATGAATGACAATTGATACTTCCACAAACGTTCATGCAACACGTCATTGAAAGGCAAATGATATTCCCACAAACGTTCATGTAACACATCGATGAATGACAATTGATACTTCCACAAACGTTCATGCAACACGCCATTGAAAGGCAAATGATATTCCCACAAATGTTCATGCAACACGTCATTGAAAGGCAAATGATATTCCCACAAATGTTCATGCAACACAACAAAAGTCTTCCTTACACCAAGGTTACCCAACAAACCAGCATGTCCATCACAAATAAGCAACTTACGCATAAAACTAGTAGGCACACAAAATCTATTCATTCTAAACAAGTACCAATCAAGTTTATAGAACTTACTAAAAGATGCTTTCTCACATGTTCCATACACACTAGCCAAGTCATCATCATTAGCATGCAATTCCTTATCATATTCAAGTCTCAATAATTTTGCATCCAAAATGAAAACAAGGACATACCTTCTTGCTAAAGCATCAACCACAAAATTTTTCATACCTTGTGTATATTTGAATACATGAGAAAAAGTCTCAATACAATCCTCCCGCTTAGCAAGCATTCTAGTCAACAACTTACCTTGTCCCTTTAAGTGTGTCAATGACTCATGTTTTTCCAAGAAAGGTCGGTTAGGAATTGTTGCATCTGGCACAAAATCAATGTAGTGCCCTATCTCCCTAATAGATGGCAATCCACTAAATACACCACTTGGAAACACGACCTCATATCCCTGCAACAAAGAGACAACAATACTAGGCAAACATACGTCAAGTTCGTTAGGATTAAGACTCGCCTTGATAGGAACCAAGGTGGGCCTACTCTTAAAGATCCTTTGCAAGTTCCAGATGGGCCAATTACAAGATCAAGGGCCAAGAAGATCAAGGAAGCAATGCAAGGATTGGTGCAATCCACCTGGGATGAAGCCAGCAAGAGCCCAACACTGAAGATGGGTCTGAAAGAAGAAGAACCAGTTTTGATCCACTTTATTCAAGCTGTGGAAGACATGACTTAAACATACGGCCTATCGTTATTGGAGGCTTCCAATTTGGTTAAATGATTTATTTTATTAGTTTAGAATAAGTGGGCTTGAAGATGCTTGGCTCACATGTCTTATTTCTTTTGAACTATGTTTTTGGGAAGGCCTTGTATTTTGGCCAAGGGCTTATTTGGAAAATTACATTTTAGGAACTAGGGTTTCATCAATTTACTGTTGGGGTTACTGTAGCCGCGCGTACTGTAGCCGGTACTGTTCATCAAGGGTAATTTTGGGTAAAAGGGGCATTATTTTGGCTAGGGTTTTGATTAGGTTTGGCTTTAAAAACTCTTTGTAGCCTCATTTGAGAGTTAGACAATATTGAATTTTATTTGTGAGTTGAGTTTTCTCCTCTTGTTCTTGATTGAACTCTTGAACTTATCAAAGGTAAATCACAACCTTTGTGGCGTTCCTCCTTTGTAATCTGGGTTCTTGAGACGGGTTCTTCAACGGGTCTAGATTTTAATATAATCTAGGTTCTTGAAACGAGTTCTCATCGGGTCTAGATTCTCCATCCTTGACTTGATTTTGGCTTTCTTGGGGAGTTTTCAAATTGATTGTGGGTTCAAGGGAATTCATTCCCACGGGTTCATATCATGCTACCTTCTCTTTTCTTCATCCCCTTCTTTTTTTTTTTTTTCGTTTTTTTTTTTTTCGAATTTTCTTTTTTTTTTTTTCGAATTTTCTTTTCTTTTCTTTTCTTTTCTTTTCCTTTCTTTTCTTTTCTCTAATTCATCCACAAACAGCAATAGTCAGTTGTGAAAACCAAGCAATTGAATTCAAACACACAAGCATGGACAATGAAGTAGAAGAGAATCAATGGAACGACACTCCAAGCAATTGACAGACTTAGAGATATAGGAAACCCTAGAATATTGAAACCCTAGGTGATGCAAATTTCAGCCAAACCCAAAATCCTAAGAATTTCGGCAGCTTACTTTTTGTTTCTATTTTTTTTTGGCAAGCCTAGAACAATGAAGCCCTAGAATTAAATTTGAGGATGTTAGAATTAAAAGATAGAATCAGTCCTGATACCAAATGATATGAACCCGCGGGAAAGGAATCCCTTGAACCTACAGTCAATTTGAAAACTTCCCAAGAAAGCCAAAATCAAGTCAAAGGATGGAGAACCTAGACCCGATGAGAACTTGATATGAACTTCACCAACAATTGTGATGAAACCCGATAACAATGATGGCTTGGAACCCCAAGATCGTATTGACAAGATTTGTTGAGCCTTGACCAGTCACCCAACTAGATGAGAACCAAGACTACGAAGGATTGAAAACGCCACACCCAGAAATCAGAATCAAGGTGATAAGTTTGGAGCTTGAACGCCACAAGATTAACTTGATAAGTTCAAGGAGTTCTTTGAAGAACCAAGAGGAACACAAGACCTCACAAAACAAATAAGTTTCTGAAATTTCCAATCTGATATTAAAACTCGAAATAACCCCTTTATATACTTGGAACAACCCTCCAAGAATAGGAAAAGTCATCACTACAGCTTTAAAAGCAACACAAATATTAACATAACAAGTCCCACGAAATTTAGGCCTCTTGGACTTCTAGAGGCAGCCAGAAATGACTAAATGACTAAATTCAATGTATTTCACGTACCCAGGCAAGACCAAGTTCATTCACCTATTTAATATTCTTGAAACTTAACAAATTCACGTCCTTTAATGGTCAGACCATTCATCATATTTCTATGTGCTAATTAGCCTCTTCAATTGCCTTGATGACATGGATTAAGTCTTGAATATTGTTTGAGCCCATCTTGGTCTTTTTAGAATCAGCCCAATTCTCTTGGATTAGCCCATTTAGTGCTTCCTTGAAACGTTTGGCTCTAAGTCTTGTAATTGGGCCACTAGGAAATGACAAAGGGTCTTGTACAAATTCAGCTCCATTCCCACTTGTATGATTAGCATGTCCAACTCCTTGGTTTGCATCATTCTCCCCCTCTTGAGAAGGATTTGTCCTCAAATCATCACCTACATCAAAAGGAGACAAATCAGCAACATTAAAGCTTGCACTGACACCATACTCACCTGGTAAGTCAAGCTTGTAGGCATTATCATTGATGCGTTCTACTACTTGAAATGGCCCGTCACCCCGAGGTAGGAGTTTTGAACGCCGCTTCTCTGGAAAACGGTCCTTCCTTAAGTGCAACCAAACCCAATCTCCTGGTTGAAACACTACCTTCTTACGTCCCTTGTTGGCTTGATGGACATATTGTTTAGTCCTTCTTTCAATGTTCAGCCGTGCCTTTTCATGAATCATCTTTACAAATTCTGCCTTCTTTTTGCCATCTAAGTTCACACGTTCACTCAAAGGTAAAGAAGTTAAATCCAAAGGTGACAATGGGTTAAAGCCATAAACAATTTCAAATGGTGAAAACTTAGTTGCAGAATGTATACTTCTATTGTAAGCAAATTCAACATGTGGCAAACAATCTTCCCATGCTTTCAAGTTCTTTTTAATGATAGCACGCAACAAAGACGACAAAGTTCTATTTACTACTTCAGTTTGGCCATCCGTTTGTGGATGACAAGTAGTAGAAAACAACAACTTAGTTCCCAGCTTTCCCCACAAAGTCTTCCAAAAGTAACTCAAAAACTTTGCATCCCTATCAGAAACAATGGTCTTAGGCATACCATGTAACCTAACAATTTCTTTGAAGAACAAATCAGCTATATGTGATGCATCATCAGTTTTATGGCATGCAATGAAGTGTGCCATCTTGGAAAATCTATCTACCACCACAAAAACTGAATCTCTCCCCCTCTTAGTCCTAGGTAAACCTAAAACAAAATCCATAGAAATATCAGTCCAAGGTTCACTAGGTATTGGCAAAGGGGTGTACAAACCATGGGGTTTCAACTTAGACTTAGCCTGTTTACATGTGATACACTTCTCACAAATTCTTTCCACATCACGTTTCATATGAGGCCAAAAAAAATGTTCATGCAAAATTCCTAAAGTCTTAGCTACACCAAAATGACCCATCAAACCACCACCATGAGCTTCTCTCACAAGCAATTCGCGCAAAGAACATATTGGCAAACACAGTTTATTTTCCCGAAACAAAAATCCATCATACCTATAAAACTTACCAAACGCCATTTTTTCACATGCATTGAACACATCACCAAAATCAGAATCTTGAGCATACAATTCCTTAATGTATTCAAAGCCAAGCATTTTTGTATCTAAAATGGAAAGTAAGGCATACCTTCGGGACAATGCATCAGCCACCACATTTTCCTTACCTTGCTTATATCTGATCACATACGGAAATGTTTCAATGAATTCCACCCACTTGGCATGGCGTTTGTTCAACCTTTGCTGTCCTTTCAAATGCTTCAAAGACTCATGATCTGTGTGAATCACAAACTCCTTTGGCCATAGATAGTGTTGCCAATTTTCCAAAGCCCTCACCAAGGCATACATCTCCTTATCATAAGTAGGGTAATTTAGGGCTGCCCCACTCAACTTTTCACTGAAATAAGCAATTGGACGGCCTTCTTGCATCAAAACAGCTCCAATTCCTATGCCTGAAGCATCACACTCAATTTCAAAAGTTTTAGCAAAGTTAGGTAAAACAAGCAAAGGTGCATTAGTTAACTTTTCTTTGATCAGACTAAATGCCTTTTCTTGTTCTTTTCCCCACTTAAACGGCACATTTTTCTTGATGACTTCAGTAAGAGGGGCGGCTAAGCTACTAAAATCACGCACAAACCGTCTATAGAAGCTAGCTAAGCCGTGGAAACTCCTCACTTGGCTGACTGTTGTAGGCGTTGACCACTCTTGGATTGCCTTCACCTTTTCCTCATCCACCTCAATTCCTCTCTTACTAACAACAAAACCAAGAAACACAAGCTTATCCGTGCAAAAGGTGCACTTTTTGAGGTTAGCAAACAACCTTTCTTTCCTTAGAATTTCCAAAACAGATTTCAAATGCATTACATGTTCTTCCAAATTTTTGCTATAGATCAAGATATCATCAAAATACACAACTACAAATCTGCCAATAAATGCTCGCAAAACATGGTTCATCAAACGCATAAATGTGCTCGGAGCATTAGTTAAACCGAAAGGCATCACTAACCACTCATACAAACCATATTTAGTCTTAAAAGCAGTTTTCCATTCATCACCTTCTTTCATCCTAATCTGATGATATCCACTCTTAAGATCAATTTTTGTAAAGACACAAGAACCATACAATTCATCCAACATATCATCTAGTCTAGGAATGGGATGACGATACTTTACCGTTATGTTGTTGATGGCTCGGCAGTCAACACACATCCTCCATGTTCCATCCTTCTTGGGAACTAACAGCACCGGAACCGCACAAGGACTCATACTTTCACGCACAAACCCCTTCTCCAATAATTCACTTACTTGCCTCTGAAGTTCCTTGGTCTCCTCGGGATTACTCCTATAAGCAGGTCGGTTTGGAATTGATGCACCAGGTATGAAATCAATTTGATGTTCAATCCCTCGGATTGGAGGTAAACCATATGGTACCTCTTCAGGAAGGACATCTTCAAACTCCTGCAAAAGAGAAACAATATTGCTCGGCAAAGCACCGACGAGATCATTAGTACATAAAAGAGCCTCCTTGTACATGAGTACAATAAGGGGCTGGTGTGAAAATAATGCTCTCTTGATCTCACTTTTTTTTGCAATGTAATTGAATTTCTCCTCTCTTGCTCTCACTATAGCCGAAATCCTCTCTCTTTCTTTTTCACTCTGATCAATGTTTTTCTCTCCTTTTTTTTTTAAGTCTTTTTTTTTCAGTTTCGGCTTTCCTTTCCTTTTCCTTTTTTTTTTCATTCGAACTTTGTAACTTTAATTGGTCCTCCCTGACCTGTTTTGGAGTTAATGGCACAAGAGTAATAGGTTGCCTATTAAGAGTGAAGGAATACTTATTTGTGAATCCATCATGCGTAACCCTCAGATCATACTGCCATGGTCTTCCCAACAGTAAATGGCATGCGTGCATAGGAACCACATCACAAAGCACCTCATCCTCATATTTTCCAATGGATAATGCCACCAACACTTGTCTTGTCACCTTTATTTCCCCACATTCATTCAACCACTGAAGCCGGTAAGGTTGAGGATGTTTCAAGGTAGTTAAAGCCAATTTCTCCACCAAATAAGTGCTGGCTACATTTGTGCAACTCCCACCATCGATAATGACACTGCAAACTTTGTTATTTACAAAGCACCGAGTATGAAACAAGTTCTCCCTTTGGTTACTTTCTTCCTCCTTAACCTGCACATTGAGAACTCGCCTTGCAACCAATAAATCTCCAACCACAGCATTTTGCTCATCGTCAGCATCCTCCATAGATGGCATATCATCATTATCTACTTCTTCCTCATTTTCTGACTCAAGCTCTCCTTGGGCATTTATCACCATCACCCTCTTGTTTACACACTGGCTGGCTATATGTCCGCGCCCCTGACATTTAAAACATTTAATATCACGTGTCTTAGAACTTGAAGTCTCGATTGTACCTGAAGTAGTGGCGGTCTTTAAGTTGGCATTCTTAGAGGATTCAAATTTTGGCTTATTTTGTTGCTGCTCGTCCCTTTTTGGAGTTGTCTTCCACGAGCTGGTTGTAGCCATAGGCAGTCCCCTCCTAGCCAATCCCTTTCGTTTGAATTGTTCCTCCACCTTTATGGCTTGATGCACCATATCTGTCAACTCAACATAGTGCTGCATCTCGACTATATCCGCAATCTCACGATTTAAACCGTGCAAAAACCTAGCCATGGTGGCTTCCCGGTCCTCTTCTACATTTGCCCGGATCATAGCTACCTCCATCTCCTTGTAATACTCATCCACACTTTTAGATCCTTGAATTAACCTCTGTAATTTTTGATACAATCCCCTATAATAGTGGCTGGGTACAAAACGCTTCCTCATAAGCATTTTCATTTCCTCCCAAGTGTCCACGGGTGGCTCTCTATTCCTCCTCCTATTAATCAGTAATTGATCCCACCACACAATGGCATAATCGGTAAATTCAATTGCAGCCAACTTAACCTTCTTTATCTCTGAGTAGTTGTGACAATCAAAAACCATCTCCATTTTAGTTTCCCACTCCAAATAAACTTCAGGATCATTTTTACCTTGAAAAGATGGGATTTTAATCTTTATATTTCCTAAATCGTTATCCCTCCTAGGCCTACCCATCCTAGCTTCTCTATTTCTATACCCACGCTCAATCCTGCCTCGGTTCAAATATTGCTCATCAAACTCCTCCGACTCCGCCTCTCCATCAACATTCCGCCACGGACCACGCCCACCATGCTGCCTATTGTGGATGTCATGTTGCTGGCCCCTAGGAGTTTCTGCTTCTACCCTGTCCAACCTTTCGTGAATAGGTTCTAATTCAGCCCTCAACATACGCCTCATC
Source organism: Juglans regia (assembly GCF_001411555.2). NCBI lineage: Eukaryota > Viridiplantae > Streptophyta > Magnoliopsida > Fagales > Juglandaceae > Juglans > Juglans regia. The sequence continues at coordinate 16,728,671 of NC_049908.1, forward strand.
TCCCCTAACATCGCTTGCATTTGGAGGTTTGGAACTGGAGGTTGTCGAAATTCTTCGGTTGTGTCTTCTTCTTGATTATTAGACATGTTTTAAAATCTGCAAACAAAGTTAGAATCCTCACAAGCACTCCCTCACGTGTTTCACTCAAGAATTGATACACTTGCACTCGTGTTTTCACTCTAAACGGCTTTTACCCTCATATGGTCTCGCACACTCTTGCCTTTTTCCACTCTTCTGTGTCTTCTTTAGTTCTTAATCGAACTTCAAGAAACTCATTCAAAATAATCCAGCAGCAATTCAGAAAATAAACAACCAAAACTCATCAAAAGTTCAAGTACTTGAATAAGGTGAGATACAAGATTGAAAGGAAGAAGTTTTCTTACTGGAATCGTGTACCCTTTTTTTTTTTTTTTTTAAACACAGCAAACAGGAAATAGAACGAAAATAAAAGATAGACAAACTTATCTTAGAACCAAAGCTCTTGATACCAAAATGATATGAACTCCACCAACAATTGTGATGAAACCCGATAACAATGATGGCTTGGAACCCCAAGATCGTATTGACAAGATTTGTTGAGCCTTGACCAGTCACCCAACTAGATGAGAACCAAGACTACGAAGGATTGAAAACGCCACACCCAGAAATCAGAATCAAGGTGATAAGTTTGGAGCTTGAACGCCACAAGATTAACTTGATAAGTTCAAGGAGTTCTTTGAAGAACCAAGAGGAACACAAGACCTCACAAAACAAATAAGTTTCTGAAATTTCCAATCTGATATTAAAACTCGAAATAACCCCTTTATATACTTGGAACAACCCTCCAAGAATAGGAAAAGTCATAACTACAGCTTTAAAAGCAACACAAATATTAACATAACAAGTCCCACGAAATTTAGGCCTCTTGGACTTCTAGAGGCAGCCAGAAATGACTAAATGACTAAATTCAATGTATTTCACGTACCCAGGCAAGACCAAGTTCATTCACCTATTTAATATTCTTGAAACTTAACAAATTCACGTCCTTTAATGGTCAGACCATTCATCATATTTCTATGTGCTAATTAGCCTCTTCAATTGCCTTGATGACATGGATTAAGTCTTGAATATTGTTTGAGCCCATCTTGGTCTTTTTAGAATCAGCCCAATTCTCTTGGATTAGCCCATTTAGTGCTTCCTTGAAACGTTTGGCTCTAAGTCTTGTAATTGGGCCACTAGGAAATGACAAAGGGTCTTGTACAAATTCAGCTCCATTCCCACTTGTATGATTAGCATGTCCAACTTCTTGGTTTGCATCAGAACTTGTTTCAAGAACCTAGATTATATTAAAATCTAGACCCGTTGAAGAACCCGTCTCAAGAACCCAGATTACAAAGGAGGAACGCCACAAAGGTTGTGATTTACCTTTGATAAGTTCAAAAGTTCAATTAAGAACAAGAGGAGATAAAACTCAACTCACAATGCGTAACTTCATCAAATTTCATAAACTTCATCAAACTGATTAGAATGAGGCTACATAGAGTATTTAAAGCAAAACCTAATTAAAACCCTAGATAAAATAAAACCCCATCTTCCAAAAATACCCCTGAGTGAACAGTGCCGCGGCTACAGTATGGTGCTACAGTAACTCGGCTACAGTAACCCTAACCCTAGTTCAATAAAATAATAACTTTCCCAACATACCCTTACATAGGCCCCCTTAAGTGCTTCCCATAATAAACTCAATTATTCTAAACTAATAAAATAAGTTTTTTAAATGAATTAAATAAGTTGTAACCCTTCAAGAGCCCAAAGCCTTTAAGTCTTGTTGTTGCCATCTTCCATAGCTGATCAAATGAATCAAAATTGGATCTTCATCCTTCAAGCCTCATCTTGAATGTTGGGCTCTTGCTAAACTCGTCCCAAGTGGATTGCATCAATCCTTGCATTGTCTCCGTGATCTTTAAGACTAGGCCCATCATGGTTCCCATCATTCCCCCTCTCCTCAAAAGGATTCGACCTCGAATCTCCACCTTGGTTCCCATCAATCCCCCTCTCCTCAAAAGGATTCAACCTTGAATCTCCACCTGGATCAAAGGGAAAAACGTTAGTAATATTATCATTAATTTCATATGCAATATCATTAATTTGTTCAAGAAGTTGAAAAGATCCATCCAAGCTACTCATGTCGTCAACAGGTAAAGGCATTAAATCAAAAGGAGTAAATGGATTAGGGCTATAAACAATTGCGAAAGGAAAATATAAAGTGGTAGTATGCATGGTCCTATTATATGCAAACTCTATAAATCTATCCACAACCATATAAATAGAAGCTCTACTTCTTTCTTTCCTAGGCAGCCCCAAAACAGAGTCCATATATGCAAACTCATTGAAACGCAAATGATACTCCTGTAAACGTTCATGCAACAAGTCAATGTATGGCAAATGATACTCCCACAAACGTTCATGCAACACATCAATGAATGACAATTGATACTTCCACAAACGTTCATGCAACACGTCATTGAAAGGCAAATGATATTCCCACAAACGTTCATGTAACACATCGATGAATGACAATTGATACTTCCACAAAAGTTCATGCAACACGCCATTGAAAGGCAAATGATATTCCCACAAATGTTCATGCAACACGTCATTGAAAGGCAAATGATATTCCCACAAATGTTCATGCAACACAACAAAAGTCTTCCTTACACCAAGGTTACCCAACAAACCAGCATGTCCATCACAAATAAGCAACTTACGCATAAAACTAGTAGGCACACAAAATCTATTCATTCTAAACAAGTACCAATCAAGTTTATAGAACTTACTAAAAGATGCTTTCTCACATGTTCCATACACACTAGCCAAGTCATCATCATTAGCATGCAATTCCTTATCATATTCAAGTCTCAATAATTTTGCATCCAAAATGAAAACAAGGACATACCATCTTGCTAAAGCATCAACCACAAAATTTTTCATACCTTGTGTATATTTGAATACATGAGAAAAAGTCTCAATACAATCCTCCCGCTTAGCAAGCATTCTAGTCAACAACTTACCTTGTCCCTTTAAGTGTGTCAATGACTCATGTTTTTCCAAGAAAGGTCGGTTAGGAATTGTTGCATCTGGCACAAAATCAATGTAGTGCCCTATCTCCCTAATAGATGGCAATCCACTAAATACACCACTTGGAAACACGACCTCATATCCCTGCAACAAAGAGACAACAATACTAGGCAAACATACGTCAAGTTCGTTAGGATTAAGACTCGCCTTGATAGGAACCAAGGTGGGCCTACTCTTAAAGATCCTTTGCAAGTTCCAGATGGGCCAATTACAAGATCAAGGGCCAAGAAGATCAAGGAAGCAATGCAAGGATTGGTGCAATCCACCTGGGATGAAGCCAGCAAGAGCCCAACACTGAAGATGGGTCTGGAAGAAGAAGAACCAGTTTTGATCCACTTTATTCAAGCTGTGGAAGACATGACTTAAACATACGGCCTATCGTTATTGGAGGCTTCCAATTTGGTTAAATGATTTATTTTATTAGTTTAGAATAAGTGGGCTTGAAGATGCTTGGCTCACATGTCTTATTTCTTTTGAACTATGTTTTTGGGAAGGCCTTGTATTTTGGCCAAGGGCTTATTTGGAAAATTACATTTTAGGAACTAGGGTTTCATCAATTTACTGTTGGGGTTACTGTAGCCGCGCGTACTGTAGCCGGTACTGTTCATCAAGGGTAATTTTGGGTAAAAGGGGCATTATTTTGGCTAGGGTTTTGATTAGGTTTGGCTTTAAAAACTCTTTGTAGCCTCATTTGAGAGTTAGACAATATTGAATTTTATTTGTGAGTTGAGTTTTCTCCTCTTGTTCTTGATTGAACTCTTGAACTTATCAAAGGTAAATCACAACCTTTGTGGCGTTCCTCCTTTGTAATCTGGGTTCTTGAGACGGGTTCTTCAACGGGTCTAGATTTTAATATAATCTAGGTTCTTGAAACGAGTTCTCATCGGGTCTAGATTCTCCATCCTTGACTTGATTTTGGCTTTCTTGGGGAGTTTTCAAATTGATTGTGGGTTCAAGGGAATTCATTCCCACGGGTTCATATCATGCTACCTTCTCTTTTCTTCATCCCCTTCTTTTTTTTTTTTTTCGTTTTTTTTTTTTTCGAATTTTCTTTTTTTTTTTTTCGAATTTTCTTTTCTTTTCTTTTCTTTTCTTTTCCTTTCTTTTCTTTTCTCTAATTCATCCACAAACAGCAATAGTCAGTTGTGAAAACCAACCAATTGAATTCAAACACACAAGCATGGACAATGAAGTAGAAGAGAATCAATGGAACGACACTCCAAGCAATTGACAGACTTAGAGATATAGAAAACCCTAGAATATTGAAACCCTAGGTGATGCAAATTTCAGCCAAACCCAAAATCCTAAGAATTTCGGCAGCTTACTTTTTGTTTCTATTTTTTTTTGGCAAGCCTAGAACAATGAAGCCCTAGAATTAAATTTGAGGATGTTAGAATTAAAAGATAGAATCAGACCTGATACCAAATGATATGAACCCGCGGGAAAGGAATCCCTTGAACCTACAGTCAATTTGAAAACTTCCCAAGAAAGCCAAAATCAAGTCAAAGGATGGAGAACCTAGACCCGATGAGAACTTGTTTCAAGAATCTAGATTATATTAAAATCTAGACCCGTTGAAGAACCCGTCTCAAGAACCCAGATTACAAAGGAGGAACGCCACAAAGGTTGTGATTTACCTTTGATAAGTTCAAAAGTTCAATTAAGAACAAGAGGAGATAAAACTCAACTCACAATGAGTAACTTCATCAAATTTCATAAACTTCATCAAACTGATTAGAATGAGGCTACATAGAGTATTTAAAGCAAAACCTAATTAAAACCCTAGATAAAATAAAACCCCATCTTTCAAAAATACCCCTGAGTGAACAGTGCCGCGGCTACAGTATGGTGCTACAGTAACTCGGCTACAGTAACCCTAACCCTAGTTCAATAAAATAATAACTTTCCCAACATACCCTTACATAGGCCCCCTTAAGTGCTTCCCATAATAAACTCAATTATTCTAAACTAATAAAATAAGTTTTTTAAATGAATTAAATAAGTTGTAACCCTTCAAGAGCCCAAAGCCTTTAAGTTTGTTGTTGCCATCTTCCATAGCTGATCAAATGAATCAAAATTGGATCTTCATCCTTCAAGCCCCATCTTGAATGTTGGGCTCTTGCTAAACTCGTCCCAAGTGGATTGCATCAATCCTTGCATTGTCTCCGTGATCTTTAAGACTAGGCCCATCATGGTTCCCATCATTCCCCCTCTCCTCAAAAGGATTCGACCTCGAATCTCCACCTTGGTTCCCATCAATCCCCCTCCCCTCAAAAGGATTCAACCTTGAATCTCCACCTGGATCAAAGGGAAAAACGTTAGTAATATTATCATTAATTTCATATGCAATATCATTAATTTGTTCAAGAATTTGAAAAGATCCATCCAAGCTACTCATGTCGTCAACAGGTAAAGGCATTAAATCAAAAGGAGTAAATGGATTAGGGTTATAAACAATTGCGAAAGGAAAATATAAAGTGGTAGTATGCATGGTCCTATTATATGCAAACTCTATAAATCTATCCACAACCATATAAATAGAATCTCTACTTCTTTCTTTCCTAGGCAGCCCCAAAACAGAATCCATATATGCAAACTCATTGAAACGCAAATGATACTCCTGTAAACGTTCATGCAACAAGTCAATGTATGGCAAATGATACTCCCACAAACGTTCATGCAACATGTTAATGAATGACAAATGATACTTCCACAAACGTTCATGTAACACGTCAATGAAAGGCAAATGATACTCCTACAAACATTCATGTAACATATCGATGAATGACAATTGATACTTCCACAAACGTTCATGCAACACGCCATTGAAAGGCAAATGATATTCCCACAAATGTTCATGCAACACGTCATTGAAAGGCAAATGATATTCCCACAAATGTTCATGCAACACAACAAAAGTCTTCCTTACACCAAGGTTACCCAAAAAACCAGCATGTCCATCACACACAAGCAACTTACGCATAAAACTAGTAGGCACACAAAATCTATTCTTTCTAAACAAGTACCAATCTAGTTTATAGAACTTACCAAATGATGTTTTCTCACATGTTCCATACACACTAGCAAAGTCATCATCATTAGCATGCAATTCCTTATCATATTCAAGTTTCAACAATTTTGCATCTAAAATGAAGATAAGTACATACCTTCTTGCTAAAGCATCAACCACAAAAGTTTCCATACCTTGTGTGTATTTGAATACATGAGGAAAAGTCTCAATACAATCCTCCCGCTTAGCACGCATTATAGTCAACAACTTACCTTGTCCCTTTAAGTGTGTCAATGACTCATGTTCTTCCAAGAAAGGTCGGTTAGGAATTGTTGCACCTGACACAAAATCAATGTAGTGCTCTATCTCCCTAATGGGTGGCAATTCACTCTCTGTTTTTCTTTCAATCTCCTCTTTTTTTGAACTCTCGGCCTCACAATTGTTTTTCAACTCATTCTCTCTTTTTCTTGAGGTTTCTTCAGCCTCACCCAAATCTTTTCCCTTTGGTGGTTCGGTTTTCCCCTTTGCTACAGCTTGATCATTTTTAACCCACTTTGGTTTCCAAGGAGTTTTAGAAACCGAAGTATACCTTGATGTATCCTTTCCTTTTAGCCGTCTCTCCTCCTTCATAGCCATGTGCACCATATCCTCTACCTCCTTATAATGTTGCAACCCAACTACATTGGTTACCTCCCTATTCAACCCACTCAAAAATCTTCTCATCGTGGCCTCCCATGTCTTAGCCATTGGGCTTGAAGATGCTTGGCTCACATGTCTTATTTCTTTTGAACTATGTTTTTGGGAAGGCCTTGTATTTTGGCCAAGGGCTTATTTGGAAAATTACATTTTAGGAACTAGGGTTTCATCAATTTACTGTTGGGGTTACTGTAGCCGCGCGTACTGTAGCCGGTACTGTTCATCAAGGGTAATTTTGGGTAAAAGGGGCATTATTTTGGCTAGGGTTTTGATTAGGTTTGGCTTTAAAAACTCTTTGTAGCCTCATTTTGAGAGTTAGACAATATTGAATTTTATTTATGAGTTGAGTTTTCTCCTCTTGTTCTTGATTGAACTCTTGAACTTATCAAAGGTAAATCACAACCTTTGTGGCGTTCCTCCTTTGTAATCTGGGTTCTTGAGACGGGTTCTTCAACGGGTCTAGATTTTAATATAATCTAGGTTCTTGAAAACGAGTTCTCATCGGGTCTAGATTCTCCATCCTTGACTTGATTTTGGCTTTCTTGGGGAGTTTTCAAATTGATTGTGGGTTCAAGGGAATTCATTCCCACGGGTTCATATCATTTGGTATTCAGAGCAAGGTTTCCAATCAGGTCTTTTTCTATCTTTTATTTCTTGCATATTTAATTCTAGGGTGTCATTGTTCTAGGATTGATTACAAAAAAAAAAATAGTGGTGGTTAGTAGGGTTGCTGAAATTCATTGTTCTAAGGTTTGTGTTGGCTGAAATCTCTTATTCTAGGGGCTGCCGTATATCATTTGCCCAAGGGTTTTTGAGTTATTGTTAGGGTTTTTCTCAACTGCTTATTCTTGATTGTGATCAAATCAGTTGGTGAAAGGAAAAGAAAAGAAAAGAAAAGAAAAGAAAAGAAAGGAAAAGAAAAAAAAAAATCGTGAAAAAAAAAAAAAAAATTCGAGATTTTTTTTTTCCTTGATCCTTATCATCAAAGGGGGTGATTCTAGTTGATATCTTGTCTTATTGCTACTGTTTCATTCGTATAATTTTCTTGATTCACGTGCCATTTTTTTTTCATTCCTTCCGTGTTTCTCTTGTTCTTGTTTCTTGGACTTAATTACTAGTTGGGATAAAACAAGGTTGCTTTGCCTTGATTGAGTCAATTAGTTCTTAAAGAACTTGAGTGGGAAAACTCTTGAGGTAAAAGGCAAAGAGAGTGTGAGACTATTATCGAAAAAAAGCCAATTAAGAGTGAAACACGAGTGGAGTGTCATTATTCGAGTGTAAACACGTGAGGGAGTGTGTGAGGTTTACTTTTTTTTTTTTTGCCACTAACTTTCTCTTGTGTAGCGCCTAATAATGTCTCATCGGAGTAGCGCATCACCAAGGGGGAGAGCAGATAACTCATCCTTTGTGTTGCAAGCCATGCAACAACAGTTTGAGCGGTTAAACTTGGTGTTGGGTGAAGTGAGGGATAGGATGGATCATCAAGAAGCAGCGATTAGAAATCTACAAGGTAGGAGGGATAGGAGGCGATGTGAGCATAGAGTCGAAAATCAGTATGAGAATGAAGGAGATGGTGGGGAAGAGGAAGATTTAGCATCTGACGTTGGGTCGGGTAGAAATAGAGGAGTTAGGCATGAAAGAGGACTTGAGGGGAATCTAAGGGGTCGGGATGGTGTAGATAGAGACCTTAGTAGCATCAAAATGAAAATACCATCTTTCCAAGGTAGAACTGACCCTGAGGTTTATCTAGAGTGGGAGAAAAAAATAGAGTTGGTGTTTGATTGTCATAATTACTCTGAGGAGAAGAAAGTGAAGTTGGCGGTAATTGAGTTCACTGATTATGCTATTATTTGGTGGGATCAATTAGTGACCAATAGGAGAAGGAATTATGAGAGGCCTATAGAGACATGGGGAGAGTTGAAAGCTCTCATGAGGCGGAGATTTGTTCATTCTAGGTTCTTCAACGGGTCTAGATTTTAATATAATCTAGGTTCTTGAAACGAGTTCTCATCGGGTCTAGATTCTCCATCCTTGACTTGATTTTGGCTTTCTTGGGGAGTTTTCAAATTGATTGTGGGTTCAAGGGAATTCATTCCCACGGGTTCATATCACGCCTTAGCATAAAAACTCACTTTTCTCTTTGTTTTTCTTTCACTTTCTTCACACTCTCTTTTCTTTCCACTCTGTTTTTCTTTTTCACTCTCTCTTTTGCTTAAGGTTTTAGTCTCACCCTCTTCTTTTTTCTCTATCATTTTTCTGTCTTTCTCCATTTCGGTCTCACTGTTTCTTTTCTTCTCAATCTCACCTTCACTCTTTCTTTTCAGCACAATCTCACTTTCACTGTCACCTTCACTCTTACTATTAAGCTCATTCTCACTTTTTCTTGAGGTTTCAGCCTCACCCAAATCTTTTCCCTTTGGTGGTTCGGTCTTCTCCTTTGCTACAACTTGATCATTTTTGTCCCACTTTGGTTTCCAAGAAGTACTAGAAACCGAAGTATACCTTGATGTACCCTTTCCTTTTAGCCGTCTCTCCACCTTCATAGCCATGTGCACTATGTCCTCTACCTCCTCATAATGTTGCAACTCAACTACATTGGCTATCTCCCTATTCAACCCCCTCAAAAATCTTTTCATTATGGCCTCCCGATCCTCCACTACATTAGCCCGAATCATAGCCACCTCCATCTCCTTATGGTAGTCCTCTACACTCCTAGACCCCTGTATAAGATTTTGTAATTTTTTGTAGAGGTCTCTATAGTAGTGGCTAGGTACAAATATCCGCCTCATGATAGCTTTCAACTCTCTCCATGTTTCTACAGGCCTCTCAAAATTCCTCCTATTGGATACTAATTGATCCCACCAAATAATCGCATAATCAGTGAACTCAACTACAGCCAACTTCAACTTTTTCTCCTCAGAGTAATTATGACAATCAAACACCAACTCTATTCTTTGCTCCCACTCTAAATAAACTTCAGGGTCAGTTCTACCTTGGAATGATGGTATTTTCATTTTGATGCTTCCAAGGTTCTTATCTACTCTATCTCGACCCCCTGAGTTTGCCCTAAGGCCTCTTCCATGCCTAACTCTTCTATGTCTACCCAATCCAACTTCAGATGTTAGCACTTCCTCATCCTCACCATACTCTTCATTCTCATACCCATTCTTAATATTAGGCTCATGTCGCCTCCTATCTTTCTCTGCTTGCAGATTTCTAACCATTGCTTCTTGATTATCCATGCTATTCCTCACTTCACCTAACACCAAGTTCAACCGCTCAAACTCATGTTGCATGGCATGCAACACAAAGGATGAGTTATCTACTCGCCCCCTTGGTGATGAGCTACTCCGATGAGACATTACAAGGTGCTGCACAGAAGAATGTTAGTGGTAAAAAAGAAAACCTCACACACTCCCTTACGTGTTTCAACTCGAATAATGACACTCTACTCGTGTTTCACTCTTAATGGCTTTTTCCCGATAATAGTCTCACACTCTCTTGCCTTTTACCTCAATAGTTTTTCCACTCAAGTTCTTTCAGAACTAAATGAACTCAATCAAGACAATGCAACCTTGTTTTATCCCAACTAGTAATTAGATTCAGGAAACAAGAACAAGAGAAACATGAAGGAATAAAAATGACACAAAAATCAATGAAGTTATACGAATGAAAGAGTAGCAATAAGACAAGATACCAACTTGAGTGATGTATGCAGCAGCCCCTTTGATGGTAATGTTCAATCAACAAATTTCTTTCTTTCTCATTGTTGTAACTATGTAGCAACTTTGAATATGCTACCTTCTCTTCTCTTCAACTTCTTCTTTTTTTTTTTTTTTTTTGGAATTTTCTTTTCCTTTCCTTTCTTTTCTTTGCTTTTCTTTTCTTTTCTCTAATTCATCCACAAACAGCAATATTCAATTGTGAAAACCAACCAATTGAATTCAAACACACAAACATGGACAATGAAATAGAAAAGAATCAATGGAACGACACTCCAAGCAATTGACAAACTTAGAGATGCAGGAAACCCTAGAATTTTGAAACCCACCTTGCTCTGAATACCAAATGATATGAACCCACGGGAATGAATCCCTTGAACCCACAGTCAATTTGAAAATACCCCAAGAAAGCCAAAATCAAGTCAATGGATGGAGAACCTAGATCCGATGAGAACTCGTTTCAAGAACCTAGATTATATTAAAATCTAGACCCGTTGAAGAACCCGTCTCAAGAACCCAGATTACAAAGGAGGAACGCCACAAAGGTTGTGATTTACCTTTGATATGTTCAAAAGTTCAATTAAGAACAAGAGGAGTAAAACTCAACTCACAATAAATAAATTCATCAAATTTCATAAACTTCATTATTTGATTAAAATGAGGCTACATAGAGTATTTAAAGGAAAACCTAATGAAACCCTAGCCAAAATAAACCGCCATCTTCCAAAAGTACCCCTGGATGAACAGTGCCGAGCTACAGTAACTCGGCTACAGTAACCCTAACCCTAGTTGAATAAAATAATAACTTTCCCAATTATTCTAAGCAAATAAAATAGGTCATTGAAATTAATTAAATAAGTTGAAAGCCTTCAAGTGTCCAAAGCCTATAAGTTATGTTGTTGCCCTTTCCATAGCTTATGAAATGAATCAAAGCATAATCTTCATCGTTTAAGCCCTTGAACTTGTATTTGGCCCATCTGGAACGTGCAACATATCTTTAAGACTAGGCCCACCTTGGTTCCCATCACATAAAAATATCAAAGCCTTTGGAATAAGATTAAATCACAAAATATTCAAACTTTCACAAACGAAAACTGTTTTTCCACTTCCAGTTTTCAAGTTTCTAGATATAAGTAAATCTATTGTCAAAATCTTTATTCATGCAACAAAACCTCAACGCAAATTCGTAAACACATTCTAACAACACTCCATAAAATTTTCGGACCAAGATATGTCCATTAGTTTGGTAAAAAATTTCAAAACATAACTACTCTCCAGTTTCAAGCCCAGAATGACCTTTCCATGGTTAAAAATATTTTTGACTAACCAATTGCATGGAATGAGAGTAATAAGATATCCAAGAAAACTACACTCAAATACGAACAACTTTTATGAAGGAGCCATCGTGCAAAAAAACTTACAAAGAGTCGAGAATTGCCATGAAAAAAGACCTAGAAATCTATCCTAGAAAGCTCTTTTGAGTTTCTCTCTAAGAACGAGGTGAAGAAGTGATAAAATGGAGTGAAATGTGCCTTGCATGACTTTAGACTCCTGGAGGGGGAAGTTATGGGCTTGAATGACCATTGCTTGGAGTTGGCTATGTGATATATAGTGGAGAATAGTAAGCGGCACGGACTGCCTGCAGCAGCTATGAGAGATGGAGGTTGATGGAGTGGATTTCTCCTTCACATCAAGGCACTATTGGGTGCAGCCAATGGCAGTGGATGGTCTGCCATGTGGGGGAGGAAACTTCTTCAAGAAGCTTTGCCAAGGTGGCCAAATTCGTGGGCCTTGGTTGGCCCCAACCAAGTGGGCTTCAATTTGGGGTTTAAATTGGGTTTGGTTAGGGTTTGAGATGCTATCAAGCCCAAAAGTAATTTTTCTTAGCCCAATCAAATTTCCAAGATTTAAAAGGTTGGATAATGATGTCATAACAAGGATGTGATTAATTAATAGCATGTAGAAGTAATTTAATCAAATGATTAAACACAATGCTAGAAATCGAATTAGAAAGGGTTTGGAGGCCAACTTTAGGGTTTGGGAAACCGTTTAAGGTTTCAGTTTCAAACACAATACTAGAAATCGAATTAGAAAGGGTTTGGAGGCCAACTTTAGGGTTTGGGAAACCGTTTAAGGTTTCAGTTTCAACCAAGCTTTTGGGGTTTCAATTGGATTCCAACCATTTAAGGTTTCACTAGTATTGAGACATGCTTTGGTCTCGCACAATTTGGTTGAACAGATGAAACAAAGTTTTTCTTAGGTGGCATGATCTCACACCTTGATTTCCTTCACAAATCTATCTAATGGTTCCACATGGTGCCAAGTGTCTAATACTATTCACTATGTGTGGCTAAGATCTTTCCAAGTGTCCAAATAAAACTTCTTTAACCTAATTTGAACATTCCTGTGACGCCCCCAAATTCCGCTTGGGATCAGACGGACATTTGAAGTGTCGAGACATGCAACACAAGGTTACCTGCCCCCGTTCATGACATATAAGATGCAATATTCCTAACATGCATCTAGCATTATGCAATACTCGCAGCGGATAATTTTTTTTCTTTAGCAATACTATGCACCAAACTAAAATATCCCAAATACTTAAAACATACTCCATACTTAACGACATGCTAAACAACTAAGATCACAATAATAATCCATAAGGTTGTGATCAAAAGAGTGCTGGAGATTGAACTCTACAAATATAAGTAGTAATCTGAGGTAACTACTGTACTACCATCTACGTCGCACCGTCGTGTAGTCGGCCGTTTCCAGTTGGTCGATTCCCGGTTCTCCTTCAGATCCTATAACAAAAATCTACCATTCGGGGGGAATGGTAGTTGGGACTACCATAGTGAGATTTGATTACAAATCTCAGCAAGTTAACGGAAAACTTCCACATAGGTTAATGATGCACGCATGGCAGTAAAAGCATGAGTGCATAATCAAATCATAAGTAATCATAGCATAACTTGACATACAATATAACATAAATGGCATAACTTAAACTGAAACTAAAGCTTAGCATGAACGTGACTTGAAACATAGCATGAACGTGAACTTGAAATGTAACATGGACTTGAAACATAACATGAATGTGAACATGCATAATTTGAACATGAACTTGAAACATAACATGAACCTGAGTATGACATAACATAAATGTGAACTTGGAACATGACGTAAACGTGAACATAACATAACATGAACTTGAAACATATTCTTGTCTCATGGGATTACCATGATTGCGTGAACGTAAACTTGAACATAACATAATGTGAACTTGAACGTGAAATACATGAACTTAAAATCTTATTCAATAGACTTAATCATTAAAGTGACCATATGGGTGCTACACAGGTCCCCTTGAGCCGTGTGTCCTTACCGATTACCGCATCACATCACAGGTTTCTATACCAGCTGTGAGTGCATTAATACGTACTCCACAGTTGTTGTGGCCCCACGTATTCTACGTGTCACAATTGATGTGTCTCACGTAGTGTATACTCCACAGTTGTTGTGGCCCCATACTTCATGCTCCACAGTTGTTGTGGCCCCATGACTTATTTGTTTGTGCCACACTTGCTGTGGACACACGTAACATAATGTGTGGCACCATCGGCGTTAGTGCCTGGCGCGCTCCGGTGACCAGCTAATTAGGCCCCATTCACAACCTGTTGACTGTATTTCGTCAACCCAGGGAATTTCACACCTATTTAGACACTCCAGCGTGAACAAAGGAGTTCCACTAGGATATTACCCCATCCTAGCGTTTAGGGTCGTGATTGACATGAATAACTTAAACTGACATACATGACATTTCGTAACGTGACGTAACATGAACGTGACATAAAAGACAGAAGTCCTGACGTAGCATAACGTGACATGAACTAAGACGACAGAGATGACATACTGATGGGAACCAAGATGGGTCTAGTCTTAAAGATCATTTGCAACTTCCAGATGGGCCAAGAAGATCAAGGAGAAAATGCAAGGAATGATGCAATCCATTTGGGACAAGTTTAGCAAGAGCCCAACATTCAAGATGGGGCTTGAAGGATGAAGATCCAATTTTAATTCATTTGATCAGTTACGGAAGAGGGCAACGACAAGACTTAAAGGCTTTAGACTCTTGAAGGGTTTCAACTTATTTAATTCATTTAAAGAACTTATTTTATTAGTTTAGAATAATTGAGTTTATTATGAGAAGCACTTAAGGGAGCCTATGCAAGGGCATGTTGGGAAAGTTATTATTTTATTGAACTAGGGTTAGGGTTACTGTAGCTGAGTACTGTAGCACGGCACTGTTCATCCAGGGGCACTTTTGGAAGATGGGGGTTTATTTTGGCTAGGGTTTCATTAGGTTTTGCTTTAAATACTCTATGTAGCCTCATTCTAATCAGATTATGAAATTTATAAAATTTGATGAATTTATTCATTGTGAGTTGAGTTTTACTCCTCTTGTTCTTAATTGAACTTTTGAACTTATCAAAGGTAAATCACAACCTTTGTGGCGTTCCTCCTTTGTAATCTGGGTTCTTGAGACGGGTTCTTCAACGGGTCTAGATTTTAATATAATCTAGGTTCTTGAAACGAGTTCTCATCGGGTCTAGGTTCTCCATCCATTGACTTGATTTTGGCTTTCTTGGGGAGTTTTCAAATTGACTGTGGGTTCAAGGGATTCCTTTCCCGCGGGTTCATATCATTTGGTATTCAGAGCAAGGTTTCCAATCAGGTCTGATTCTATCTTTTAATTTTAGTATCCTTAAATTTAATTCTAGGGCTTCATTGTTCTAGGGTTGCCAAAAAAAAAAAAAATTTGAAATAAAAAGTAGGCTGCCGAAATTCTTAAGGTTTTGGGTTTGGCTGAAATTTGCATCACCTAGGGTTTCAAAATTCTAGGGTTTCCTGCATCTCTAAGTTTGTCAATTGCTTGGAGTGTCGTTCCATTGATTCTTTTCTATTTCATTGTCCATGTTTGTGTGTTTGAATTCAATTGGTTGGTTTTCACAATTGAATATTGCTGTTTGTGGATGAATTAGAGAAAAGAAAAGAAAAGAAAAGAAAAGAAAGGAAAGGAAAAGAAAAGAAAAGAAAAGAAAAGAAAGGAAAGGAAAAGAATAGAAAAGAAAAGAAAATTCCAAAAAAAAAAAAAAAGAAGAAGTTGAAGAGAAGAGAAGGTAGCATATTCAAAGTTGCTACATAGTTACAACAATGAGAAAGAAAGAAATTTGTTGATTGAACCTTACCATCAAAGGGGCTGCTGCATACATCACTCAAGTTGGTATCTTGTCTTATTGCTACTCTTTCATTCGTATAATTTCATTGATTCTCGTGTCATTTTTATTCCTTCATGTTTCTCTTGTTCTTGTTTCCTGAATCTAATTACTAGTTGGGATAAAACAAGGTTGCCTTGTCTTGATTGAGTTCATTTAGTTCTGAAAGAACTTGAGTGGAAAAACTATTGAGGTAAAAGGCAAGAGAGTGTGAGACTATTATCGGGAAAAAGCCATTAAGAGTGAAACACGAGTAGAGTGTCATTATTCGAGTTGAAACACGTAAGGGAGTGTGTGAGGTTTTCTTTTTTACCACTAACATTCTTCTGTGCAGCACCTTGTAATGTCTCATCGGAGTAGCTCATCACCAAGGGGGCGAGTAGATAACTCATCCTTTGTGTTGCATGCCATGCAACATGAGTTTGAGCGGTTGAACTTGGTGTTAGGTGAAGTGAGGAATAGCATGGATAATCAAGAAGCAATGGTTAGAAATCTGCAAGCAGAGAAAGATAGGAGGCGACATGAGCCTAATATTAAGAATGGGTATGAGAATGGAGAGTATGGTGAGGATGAGGAAGTGCTAACATCTGAAGTTGGATTGGGTAGACATAGAAGAGTTAGGCATGGAAGAGGCCTTAGGGCAAACTCTGGCGGTCGAGATGGAGTAGATAAGAATCTTGGGAGCATCAAAATGAAAATACCATCATTCCAAGGTAGAACTGACCCTGAAATTTATTTAGAGTGGGAGAAAAGAATAGAGTTGGTGTTTGATTGTCATAATTACTCTGAGGAGAAGAATGTGAAGTTGGTTGTAATTGAGTTCACTGATTATGCGATTGTTTGGTGGGATCAATTAGTGACCAATAGGAGGAGGAATCTTGAGAGGCCTGTAGAAACATGGAGAGAGTTGAAAGCTATCATGAGGCGGAGATTTGTACCTAGCCACTACTATAGAGACCTCTATAAAAAATTACGAAATCTTATACAGGGGTCTAGGAGTGTAGAGGACTACCATAAGGAGATGGAGGTGACTATGATTCGGGCTAATGTAGTGGAGGATCGGGAGGCCACGATGACAAGATTTTTGAGGGGGTTGAATAGGGAGATAGCCAATGTAGTTGAGTTGCAACATTATGAGGAGAGTAGAGGACATGGTGCACATGGCTATGAAGGTGGAGAGGCGGCTAAAAGGAAAGGGTACATCAAGGTATACTTCGGTTTCTAGTACTCCTTGGAAATCTATGTGGGACAAAAATGAACAAGTTGTAGCAAAGGGGAAGACCGAACCACCAAAGGGAAAAGATTTGGGTGAGGCTGAAACCTCAAGAAAAAGAGAGAATGAGTTGAAAAACAATTGTGAGGCCGAGAGTTCAAAAAAAGAGGAGACTGAAAGAAAAACAGAGAGTGAAAAGAACAAAGAGAGTGAGAGGAAAAAAGAGAATGAGGCCGAAACATCAAAAGAAAGAGGGAGAGAAAAAGAAAATAGAGAGGTGGTTGAGAGTCAAGCAAAAAGAGTGGAGGCAGAAGAGGAAAAAGAAAGGGAGATTTTAGAGAGAAATAGAAAGACAAAAGTGAGTTTTTATGCTAAGGCGAGTCTTAATCCTAACGAACTTGACGTATGTTTGCCTAGTATTGTTGTCTCTTTGTTGCAGGGATATGAGGTCTTGTTTCCAAGTGGTGCATTTTGTGGATTGCCACCTATTAGGGAGATAGAGCACTACATTGACTTTGTGCCTGGTGCGACAATTCCTAACCGACCTTTCTTGGAAAAACATGAGTCATTGACACATTTAAAGGGACAAAGTAAGTTGTTGACTAGAATGCATGCTAAGCGGGATGATTGTATTGAGACTTTTCCTCATATATTCAAATACACACAAGGTATGAAAAATTTTGTGGTTGATACTTTAGCAAGAAGGTATGTCCTTGTCTTCATTTTAGATGCAAAATTGTTGAGACTTGAATATGATAAGGAATTGCATGCTAATGATGATGACTTTGCTAGTGTGTATGGGACATGTGAGAAAGCATCTTTTGGTAAGTTCTATAAACTAGATTGGTACTTGTTTAGAAAGATTAGATTTTGTGTGCCTACTAGTTTTATGCGTAAGTTGCTTGTGTGTGATGGACATGCTAGTTTGTTGGGTAACCTTGGTGTAAGGAAAACTTTTGTTGTGTTGCATGACTGTTTGTGGGAATACCATTTGCCATTCAAAGACTTGTTGCACGAACGTTTGTGGAAGTATCATTTGTCATTCATTGATGTATTGCATGAACATTTGTGGGAGTATCATTTGCCATACATTGACGTGTTGCATGAACGTTTGCGGGAGTATCATTTGCTTTTCATTGAGTTTGCATATAATTGGAGTGGTCATTCTCGTGAAAATAAGATTTCAGACATGTTGCATAAACGTTTATGGGAGTATCATTTGCCATTCATTGACTTGTTGCATGAACGTTTGCGGGAGTATCATTTGCCATTCATTGACTTGTTGCATGAACGTTTGCAGGAGTATCATTTGCCATTCATTGACTTGTTGCATGAACGTTTGCGGGAGTATCATTTGCCATTCATTGACTTGTTGCATGAACGTTTGCGGGAGTATCATTTGCCATTCATTGAGCTTGCATATTGGAGTGGTCATTTTGGTTCGAGGAAGACTTTAGATGTACTTCATGAACATTTGTGGGAGTATTGTTTGTCATTCATTGAGTTTACATATAATTGGAGTGTTCATGCTACTACTAAATTTTCACCAATTGAAATTGTTTGTTTACTTAATCAATTTCCTCCTTCAGATTTAAAGTCTTTACTAGTTGATGACATGAGTAGCTTGGATGGACTATTCCAAATTCTTAAACAAATTAATGAAAATGCATATGTAATGGATATTCCAGGTAAGTATCATGTTTCTACTATTTTCAATGTTACTAACAAATTTCCCTTTGATCCAGGTGGAGATTCGAGGTCGAATCCTTTTGAGGAGAGGGGGAATGATGGGAACCAAGATGGGTCTAGTCTTAAAGATCATTTGCAACTTCCAGATGGGCCAAGAAGATCAAGGAGAAAATGCAAGGAATGATGCAATCCATTTGGGACAAGTTTAGCAAGAGCCCAACATTCAAGATGGGGCTTGAAGGATGAAGATCCAATTTTAATTCATTTGATCAGTTACGGAAGAGGGCAACGACAAGATTTAAAGGCTTTAGACTCTTGAAGGGTTTCAACTTATTTAATTCATTTAAAGAACTTATTTTATTAGTTTAGAATAATTGAGTTTATTATGAGAAGCACTTAAGGGAGCCTATGCAAGGGCATGTTGGGAAAGTTATTATTTTATTGAACTAGGGTTAGGGTTACTGTAGCTGAGTACTGTAGCACGGCACTGTTCATCCAGGGGCACTTTTGGAAGATGGGGGTTTATTTTGGCTAGGGTTTCATTAGGTTTTGCTTTAAATACTCTATGTAGCCTCATTCTAATCAGATTATGAAATTTATAAAATTTGATGAATTTATTCATTGTGAGTTGTGTTTTACTCCTCTTGTTCTTAATTGAACTTTTGAACTTATCAAAGGTAAATCACAACCTTTGTGGCATTCCTCCTTTGTAATCTGGGTTCTTGAGACGGGTTCTTCAACGGGTCTAGATTTTAATATAATCTAGGTTCTTGAAACGGGTTCTCATCGGGTCTAGGTTCTCCATCCATTGACTTGATTTTGGCTTTCTTGGGGAGTTTTCAAATTGACTGTGGGTTCAAGGGATTTCATTCCCGCGGGTTCATATCACATACTTCGAGACATAAATGTAACAGAGAACATTTCATAACATGGCATACATGTAACATGCAGCATTTCGTAACATGGCATACCATATAACAGACAACATTTGTTAACATGGTGTAACATGTGACAGTGAATATTACGTGACATGAAATACATGTATCAGATGGCATACTTAACTTAACATGACATACTTGTAATGTATAGCAATACGTGACAGAATATCTTGTGTAACAGATAAATAATTCATGACAGAATAAATTCTGTGTAACAGATAAATATATAATGACTTGGCATGACACATATGATAACATGCATACATACAATTTAGTTCCCTTACTTATCACTCATACACATTAAACTGATAGTAAGTTAAAAGCTAACTTACCTCGATCGTCGCATTCTACTAGAATAAAGCGCAAAACACGAGGAACTGTAAAAGGGTATTCTAAAAGTTAGAAATTAATTACTAACAATTAGAAATGTGAAAAGAGGCAACTTAGAGTAAAATTACCATTTTACCCTCTACATGTGGGCAAATGACCATTTTACCCCTAACTTAAGGATTTGATATCCTAATTCCAAAAATTATCAAAATTTACATTCCTCATGTAACTTTTGTCCCAAACTCAAATATATTTAAAACCAATCACAACTATGAAAACTCACTATGGCCGAAACCTACATAGGCCATTTGTCTTGATTTTGGTTGCAATTCTTTCAAGTTTCAAAACTCATGAATAAACCAAAATCTTGTAGCAAAGATCTTCCTATCCTAAGTTTAAAAACAACCTTAAAAATATCCATTAAGAAAAAGCTAATTATCAACGCCAAACTTTTTGTAAAAAGACCCAAACTTTTTAACAAAAAGTAAACATTAAATCACAAGTTTTGACCTTAATAAAAACATCTCCAAGGATTCCAAAAAAAACAAATCTTACTTCTAACATATTCATAACATCATCCTAAGATCAACCATGCTTTAAAACATCAAACAAAAGCCACCAAAACTCACAAAACAACACTTGGAATTTTTGGTTTTAAACTTAGTCAAAAAGAGAAACTGATTTTCCCAACTAAATATGATCAATCACTTGATCCATGACTTAAAGACATGCGATCTTCAAACTAACACATCACATGGTTTAAAAATGTGTCCTAAAGAAGATCCAACCATCAAACTTAAAATCACATGGCTAAAATTTAATAAAACGTGGATCTAACTAAAAAACATCAAAGTTTAGGCCTAACCAAAATCCTCTTGCATAGAAAATGATATCATTAAAAATAATACTAAATATCTTCGAAATAACATCCTAATATATATATAAGAGGCTTAGGATCATCATATAAAAATTTCAAAGCCTTTGGAATAAGATTAAACCACGAAATATTCAAACTTTCACCAAACAGAAACTGTTTCTCTACTTCCAGTTTTCAAGTTTCTAACTCTAAGGAAATCTATCATCAAAAGCTTTATCCAAGCAACAAAACCTCAATGAACATTAATAAACACATGTTAACAACACTCCATAAAATTTTCGGACCAAGATATGTCCATTAGCTTGGTCAAAACTTCCAAAACATGACATACTCTCCAGTTTCACGCCCAGAATGACCTTTCTATGGTTAAAAATACTTTTGACCGATCAAATGAGTATGAAATGAGACTAATAAGATATCCACGGAAGCTAGACTCAAAGACGAACAACTTATGTGAAGAGTCATCGTGAGATAATACTTACAAGGGATCACAAATAGCCACGTAGAAAGACCCAGAAATCTGCCCGAGAGAGCTCTTTTGGGTTTCTCTCTAAGAACGGGGGAAAGAAGTGATAAAATGGAGAGAAGTGTGTCTTGCACGACTTTAGACTTCTGGAGGGGGAAGTTATAGGCTTGAATGACCCTTGATTGGAGGTGGCTATGTGACATAAAGTGGAGAATAGAGAGGGCCAGAGACTGCCTGCAGCAGCTGTGAAAGATGGAGGTTGATGGAGTGGATTTCTCCTTCACATCAAGGCACTATTGGGTGCAGCCAATGGCAGTGGATGGTCTGCCATGTGGGGGAGGAAACTTCTCCAAGAAGCTTTGCCAAGGTGGCCAATTTCGTGGGCCTTGGTGGGCCCCACCAAGTGGGCTTCAATTTGGGGTTTAAATGGGGTTTGGTTAGGGTTTGAGATGCTATCAAGCCCAAAATCAATTTTTCTTGGCCCAATCAAATTCCCAAGGTTTAAAAGGTTGAATAATGATGTCATAACAAGGATTTGATTAATTAATAGCATGTGGAAGTGATTTAATCAAGTGATTAAACACAATGCTAGAAATCGGATTAAAAAGGGTTTGGAGGCCAACTTTAGGGTTTGGGAAAACTATTTAGGGTTTTGGTTTCAACCAAGCTTTTGGGGTTTCAATTGGATTCCAACCATTTAGGGTTTTGCTAGGGTTGAAACCCACTTTGGTCTGGCACAATTTGGTTGAACAGATGAAACACAGCTTTGCTTAGGTGGCATGATCTCACATCTTGATTCCTTCACAAATCTATCTAATGGTTCTTCTTTGTGCCAAATGTCTAATACCATTTACTATGTGTGGCTAAGATCTTGCCAAGTGTCCAAATAAAACTTCTCTAACCTAATTTGGACATTCCACACTGTGATTTTGAAAATACTGCAATGGGTGCGCTTATTGAGGTTACTATTCACTCTAAAAAGAAACATAATAAACTTAGGACTAAAAAATTCTAAATATTCATATTAACCTATAGTGAAAATCGTTCACCGAAATTCAACCCCGAAGTGCCCCTAAAAAATAATTTCACAATTTCCAACAGACATTTCGTCCAAAATTATGAAAATAGACTATTGCGCCATAAAATCCTAAATAATGCACTGAGTCTAATGGCGCAAACTATAACTCATTCTGACACTTCTAACTATCTCAAATAATTAAACTCAAAAATCTAGCACCATAGTGAGTGATAACACTGATCATGATGACAGACTAAAACCTAAGCGATGGGTCGATTCGTAAAAACTTATGGGTTTTCACGAGATTCCTAAAGTCAATAGGAATTCCTCCAATGAATTTCTAGCGGGCTGTTACAATTCCACACTGTGATTTTGAAACACTGCACTTGGTACGCTTATCGAGATTACTATTCACTCCAAATAAATGCATAATAAACTTAGTACTGAAAAATCCTAAATATTCATATTAACCTATAGTGAAAATCGTTTACCGAATTTCAACCCCGAAGTGCCCCTAAAAATAATTTCACAATTTCGAACATGCATTTCGTTGGGAATTATGAAAATGGGCTATTGTGCTATGATATTCTAAATAACCAACTGACTCTAATAGCGTAGACCATAACACATTCTAACACTTCTAGCACTATAGTGAGTGATAACATTGACTATGTTGACAGATTAAAACTTGTGTGATTGGTCGATTCATAAAAACTTATGGGGTTTTCACGAGGTTCCTAAAGTCAATAGAAATTTCACCATTGAGTTTGTAGGGGGCTGTTACATTGACTATCCAGGGAGTTGGCCTTTTGCATTTCCCCATGGTCGTTCTTTCGCAGTCTTATAACAATTACCATTTTGGGTGGGGAATGGTAGTGGAAACTACCACAATGAGATTTTGAGAAATCTCAGTAAGTAAATAAGCAACATACAACCGATAACATAACCATATAAGAGCAAGCTATAATGAATGCATGGACACGTATTTTTACATAAAACTTGACTTATGCAAAATTGACTTTTTCAAAATAACATGTAACAGAGACCTTTTAACCTTTCCAAGAAAATGTCTTTTCCATCTTTTCATCTTTGGTTCTTAAACATATAACATATCATTTGAGCTCGAGTTCTTGGTCATTCACATATCATGTCTTGGAGCTCATTGCCTTATTCATTTCTTATAACATATAGTTGGATACCTCACGACTCCCCTATGCACCGTGTGTTCTCTGTTAGTTACCGCATCATCCAACAGCCTAATTGACTGTGGTGACTACGTCATATTCTTTAACATACTTATTACGGTAGTTCACACATTTCGCCTTCACCATATGGCACCCACTAGCTTTAGGTGAAACCCCGCTTCGACATTCTTTCCACAAGGATCCATTTGAGGCCCGTCGACTGTACTTCGTCGACCCAGGGGTTTCCACTCTATTCTAAACAATCCATAGTGGACAAAGAAGTTCCACTAGGGCATTCCCTCGTCCTAGCATTTAGGGTCGTGACAAAACATTTACTGACTTTTTTCTTGAAAATAATGCACAAACCCAATACATGTGACAATATGATGCTTTGATCCTTTCATAGATCATGTAATCAGGTATGTCGAGATTCATGCAATCATACAAACAATATACATCCCGCGTTACAGCTTTGAAATATTAAAACATACGAATACTTTATTTACACATACGAACAATGGCATTCAACGATTGACAAAGGGTAAAAAAAATTCACGACATCATTCACTATGCTTGGCTGAAACATATAGTAATTGAAAGCATGATTTTACAAAAGTAACATGGACTTATAACATTTAACATGTTCGGTATAACCTCATCAAGCAACATGGCGACATAATCATATAGATCCGAATACAAGGCATGGTATTACAAGAGATTTCATTCAACCAACGATCAACATGGCAACACATATTTAGGTAAAACCGAGTATATAACAGGATAAGAGATTTCATCCATTCAAATAACAAGCAAATTCAAGTTCACACGTCATATACACATATTATCCAAGAGTAGGTTGAAGTTCTACTTATAAAAAATCGAACGATTACAAATAGCAAGCTGAAAATGCATATTAAAAATCATTAGACATGGACATACGAAAACCCCAATCTCATTGGTGAGTGTGTCTTGTATATGGCTTATAAAACTCATTCCCATGGCAAGATGGGCTCCTTAGCATTCGAACTTCACTCTCAAATCCAAAACTTTATGAAGAAAGAAACCCTAGATTAACTAAGAATGGTGGTCATGGCTCTCCTTCCTTTTCAAAGTCGCATATCCACTTACTTAATGCAAATGGTGGTTTGGGTCTCTCTCCCCCTCTTGAGGAGAAACCCTAGCCTTCCCGAGGAGGTGTGTGTGTGTGTGCACGTGTATACTGAAAGAACCTATGAATCCGAATCCACATTCTTGTTCCTCTTTGGCCGTGTGTGCCTGGGTGTGCATGGAACGAGTGAATGATCCTTACCTCGCATGCTCTTCCCTTTTGGATGGTGTTGCTACTCCTTTGTGTACTTGAAATGGTGGTTGGAAGAAGAAGGTAAGTGCGTGTGTGATGTTTGGGTGGAGAGAAAATAGTGAGAAAGTAAGAGAGAATGGTATAACCGTTTGACACAAGAGAAAACCATAAAAGTGACCAAAGGACATCCCCTTTCGGCTTCCCCTTTCTTAAAGGTGTCTCCTTCCTCTTTGAAAAGACAAAAGTCTTGGTGCATGGATACCACTTGGCATCTTGGCCGAGTATCTCTTCACCTTCCTCATGATGGGATTGTGTTAGGAAACCAAAGGTCTTTTGGACAAGTGGCATGGCTTCCCCAATCCAAAACACTAATTCCCATCTATGCCCTCCTCCATGCGTCTAGGTTCATTGAACTTGGTGCCAAAAACGTCAAACTTCAAACCCTAAATCAATCTTGGACAACTACATGCGTGCATGCTTGCCATTTGGCAAGTGAGGCGTTTTTGTGTGGTTGCCGAAAATCCTTTCATCTCCCCAAGAAAATCTTTTCTCCTTCCTAGATCTAGGGAACAGTGTGCTTGGTTCCTAGGTGGGTGGGTGGCGTGTGCAACTTCTTGCCTTAGCCAACCCTCTCTCTTCTTCTTACCTCACGATTCTTCTAAAATCCTCAATAGGCATGTGTGCCATTTCCCAAAGCCCTCGCTTCCTCTTCCTTATGATTACCCTTTCTTCTAGAAACTCTCATACTTCACGCATGCGGGACAAGTGGCAATGGTGGTGGTTGGGCGCGTAGGCTCCCTTGGCCAAAACCCTAGAATGATATGAACCCGCGGGAAAGGAATCCCTTGAACCCACAATCAATTTGAAAACTCCCCAAGAAAGCCAAAATCAAGTCAATGGATGGAGAACCTAGACCCGATGAGAACTCGTTTCAAGAACCTAGATTATATTAAAATCTAGACCCGCTGAAGAACCCGTCTCAAGAACCCAGATTACAAAGGAGGAACGCCACAAAGGTTGTGATTTACCTTTGATAAGTTCAAAAGTTCAATTAAGAACAAGAGGAGTAAAACTCAACTCACAATGAATAAATTCATCAAATTTCATAAACTTCATTTACTTCTGAAAATGAGGCTACAAAGAGTATTTAAAGCAAAACCTAATTAAAACCCTAGATAAAATAAAACCCCATCTTCCAAAAATACCCCTGAGTGAACAGTGCCGCGGCTACAGTATGGTGCTACAGTAACTCGGCTACAGTAACCCTAACCCTAGTTCAATAAAATAATAACTTTCCCAACATACCCTTGCATAGGCCCCCTTAAGTGCTTCCCATAATAAACTCAATTATTCTAAACTAATAAAATAAGTTCTTTAAATGAATTAAATAAGTTGAAACCCTTCAAGAGCTCAAAGCCTTTAAGTCTTGTCGTTGCCCTCTTCCGTAGCTAATCAAATGAATTAAAACTGGATCTTCATCCTTCAAGCCCCATCTTGAATGTTGGGCTCTTGCTAAACTTGTCCCAAGTGGATTGCATCAATCCTTGCATTGTCTCCTTGATCTTCTTGGCCCATCTGGAAGTTGCAAATGATCTTTAAGACTAGGCCCATCTTGGTTCCCATCAAATTCCTTGAGTCTTGTGTCATTTTATTCATTCCTTGTTTCTTTGATCTATATTACTGGTTAGAATAATACAAGGTTGTATTGTCTTGATTTAGTTCAACTAGTTCTTAAAGAATTTGAGTGGGAAAACTCTTAAGGTAAAAGGCAAGAGAATGTGAGATTATTATCGAGTAAAAAGCCAATTCAAAGTTACACACGAGTGGAGTGTGATTATTTGAGTGTAAACACGTAAGGGAGTGTGTGATATGAACCCGCAGGAAAGAATTCCCTTGAACCCACAATCAATTTGAAAACTCCCCAAGAAAGCCAAAATCAAGTCAAAGGATGGAGAACCTAGACCCGATGAGAACTTGTTTCAAGAACCTAGATTATATTAAAATCTAGACCCGTTGAAGAACCCGTCTCAAGAACCCAGATTACAGAGGAGGAACGCCACAAAGGTTGTGATTTACCTTTGATAAGTTCAAAAGTTCAATTAAGAACAAGAGGAGTAAAACTCAACTCACAATGAATAAATTCATCAAATTTCATAAACTTAATTATCTGATTAGAATGAGGCTACATAGAATATTTAAAGGAAAACCTAATGAAACCCTAGCCAAAATAAACCCCCCCATCTTCTAAAAGTGCCCCTGGATGAACAGTGCCGCGGCTACAATGCCGTGCTACAGTACTCGGCTACAGTAACCCTAACCCTAGTTCAATAAAATAATAACTTTCCCAACATGCCCTTGCATAGAGGCTCCCTTAAGTCCTTCTCATAATAAACTCAATTATTCTAAACTAATAAAATAAGTTCTTTAAATGAATTAAATAAGTTGAAACCCTTCAAGAGTCCAAAGCCTTTAAGTCTTGTCGTTGCCCTCTTCCGTAGCTGATCAAATGAATTAAAATTGGATCTTTATCCTTCAAGCCCCATCTTGAATGTTGGGCTCTTGCTAAATTTGTCCCAAATGGATTACATCAATCCTTGCATTTTCTCATTGATCTTCTTGGCCCATCTGGAAGTTGCAAATGATCTTTAAGACTAGACCCATCTTGGTTCCCATCATTCCCCCTCTCCTCAAAATGATTCGACCTCGAATCTCCACCTGGATCAAAGGGAAAATTGTTAGTAACATCGAAAATAGTAGAAACATGATACTTACCTGGAAGATCCATTACATATGCATTTTCATTAATTTGTTTAAGAATTTGGAATAGTCCATCCAAGCTACTCATGTCATCAACTAGTAAAGACTTTAAATCTGAAGGAGGAAATTGATTAAGTAAACAAACAATTTCAATTGGTGAAAATTTAGTAGTAGCATGAACACTCCAATTATATGTAAACTCAATGAATGGCAAACAATACTCCCACAAATGTTCATGAAGTACATCTAAAGTTTTCCTCGAACCAAAAATGACCACTCCAATATGCATGCTCAATGAATGGCAAATGATACTCCCGCAAACATTCATGCAACAAGTCAATGAATGGCAAATGATACTCCCGCAAACGTTCATGCAACAAGTCAATGAATGGCAAATGATACTCCCATAAACGTTTATGCAACATGTCTGAAATCTTATTTTCACGAGAATGACCACTCCAATTATATGCAAACTCAATGAAAAGCAAATGATACTCCCGCAAACGTTCATGCAACACGTCAATGTATGGCAAATGATACTCCCACAAATGTTCATGCAATACATCAATGAATGACAAATGATACTTCCACAAACGTTCGTGCAACAAGTCTTTGAATGGCAAATGGTATTCCCACAAACAGTCATGCAACACAACAAAAGTTTTCTTTACACCATGGTTACCCAACAAACCAGCATGTCCATCGCACACAAGCAACTTACGCATAAAACTAGTAGGCACACAAAATCTATTCATTCTAAACAAGTACCAATCTAGTTTATAGAACTTACCAAAAGATGCATTCTCACATGTTCCATACACACTAGCAAAGTCATCATTATTAGCATGCAATTCCTTATCATATTCAAATCTCAACAATTTCGCATCTAAAATGAAGACAAGGACATACCTTCTTGCTAAAGCATCAACCACAAAATTTTTCATACCTTGTGTGTATTTGAATACATGAGGAAAAGTCTCAATACAATCCTCCCGCTTAGTATGCATTCTAGTCAACAACTTACCTTGTCCCTTTAAGTGTGTCAATGACTCTTGTTTTTCCAAGAAAGGTCGATTAAGAATTGTCGCACCTGGCATAAAATCAATGTAGTGCTCTATCTCCCTAAAAGGTGGCAATCCACAAAAGACACCACTAGGAAACATGACCTCATATCCCTGCAACAAAGAGACAACAATACTAGGTAAACATACGTCAAGTCCGTTAGGATTAAGACTCGCCTTAGCACAAAAACTCACTTTTCTCTTTGTTTTTCTTTCACTTTCTTCACACTCTCTTTTCTTTCCACTCTCTTTTTCTTTTTCACTCTCTTTTTCATAATTACTTTTCAACTCATTCTCTCTTTTGCTTAAGGTTTTAGTCTCACCCTCTTCTTTTTTCTCTCTCATTTTTCTGTCTTTCTCCATTTCGGTCTCACTGTTTCTTTTCTTCTCAATCTCACCTTCACTCTTTCTTTTCAGCACAATCTCACTTTCACTGTCACCTTCACTCTTACTATTAAGCTCATTCTCACTTTTTCTTGAGGTTTCAGCCTCACCCAAATCTTTTCCCTTTGGTGGTTCGGTCTTCTCCTTTGCTACAACTTGATCATTTTTGTCCCACTTTGGTTTCCAAGAAGTACTAGAAACCGAAGTATACCTTGATGTACCCTTTCCTTTTAGCCGTCTCTCCACCTTCATAGCCATGTGCACTATGTCCTCTACCTCCTCATAATGTTGCAACTCAACTACATTGGCTATCTCCCTATTCAACCCCCTCAAAAATCTTTTCATTATGGCCTCCCGATCCTCCACTACATTAGCCCGAATCATAGCCACCTCCATCTCCTTATGGTAGTCCTCTACACTCCTAGACCCCTGTATAAGATTTTGTAATTTTTTGTAGAGGTCTCTATAGTAGTGGCTAGGTACAAATCTCCGCCTCATGATAGCTTTCAACTCTCTCCATGTTTCTACAGGCCTCTCAAAATTCCTCCTCCTATTGGATACTAATTGATCCCACCAAATAATCGCATAATCAGTGAACTCAATTACAGCCAACTTCATCTTTTTCTGCTCAGAGTAATTATGACAATCAAACACCAACTCTATTCTTTTCTCCCACTCTAAATAAACTTCAGGGTCAGTTCTACCTTGGAATGATGGTATTTTCATTTTCATGCTTCCAAGGTGCTTATCTACTCTATCTCGACCCCCTGAGTGATAGGAACCAAGGTGGGCCTACTCTTAAAGATCCTTTGCAAGTTCCAGATGGGCCAATTACAAGATCAAGGGCCAAGAAGATCAAGGAAGCAATGCAAGGATTGGTGCAATCCACCTGGGTTGAAGCCAGCAAGAGCCCAACACTGAAGATGGGTCTGAAAGAAGAAGAACCAGTTTTGATCCACTTTATTCAAGCTGTGGAAGACATGACTTAAACATACGGCCTATCGTTATTGGAGGCTTCCAATTTGGTTAAATGATTTATTTTATTAGTTTAGAATAAGTGGGCTTGAAGATGCTTGGCTCACATGTCTTATTTCTTTTGAACTATGTTTTTGGGAAGGCCTTGTATTTTGGCCAAGGGCTTATTTGGAAAATTACATTTTAGGAACTAGGGTTTCATCAATTTACTGTTGGGGTTACTGTAGCCGCGCGTACTGTAGCCGGTACTGTTCATCAAGGGTAATTTTGGGTAAAAGGGGCATTATTTTGGCTAGGGTTTTGATTAGGTTTGGCTTTAAAAACTCTTTGTAGCCTCATTTGAGAGTTAGACAATATTGAATTTTATTTGTGAGTTGAGTTTTCTCCTCTTGTTCTTGATTGAACTCTTGAACTTATCAAAGGTAAATCACAACCTTTGTGGCGTTCCTCCTTTGTAATCTGGGTTCTTGAGACGGGTTCTTCAACGGGTCTAGATTTTAATATAATCTAGGTTCTTGAAACGAGTTCTCATCGGGTCTAGATTCTCCATCCTTGACTTGATTTTGGCTTTCTTGGGGAGTTTTCAAATTGATTGTGGGTTCAAGGGAATTCATTCCCACGGGTTCATATCATTTGGTATTCAGAGCAAGGTTTCCAATCAAGTCTTATTCTATCTTTTATTTCTTGCATATTTAATTCTAGGGTGTCATTGTTCTAGGATTGATTACAAAAAAAAAAATAGTGGTGGTTAGTAGGGTTGCTGAAATTCATTGTTCTAGGGTTTGTGTTGGCTGAAATCTCTTGTTCTAGGGGCTGCCGTATATCATTTGCCCAAGGGTTTTTGAGTTATTGTTAGGGTTTTTCTCAACTGCTTATTCTTGATTGTGATCAAATCAGTTGGTGAAAGGAAAAGAAAAGAAAAGAAAAGAAAAGAAAAGAAAGGAAAAGAAAAAAAAAAATCGTGAAAAAAAAAAAAAAAATTCGAGATTTTTTTTTTCCTTGATCCTTATCATCAAAGGGGGTGATTCTAGTTGATATCTTGTCTTATTGCTACTGTTTCATTCGTATAATTTTCTTGATTCACGTGCCATTTTTTTTTCATTCCTTCCGTGTTTCTCTTGTTCTTGTTTCTTGGACTTAATTACTAGTTGGGATAAAACAAGGTTGCTTTGTCTTGATTGAGTCAATTAGTTCTTAAAGAACTTGAGTGGGAAAACTCTTGAGGTAAAAGGCAAAGAGAGTGTGAGACTATTATCGAAAAAAGCCAATTAAGAGTGAAACACGAGTGGAGTGTCATTATTCGAGTGTAAACACGTGAGGGAGTGTGTGAGGTTTACTTTTTTTTTTGCCACTAACTTTCTCTTGTGTAGCGCCTAATAATGTCTCATCGGAGTAGCGCATCACCAAGGGGGAGAGCAGATAACTCATCCATTTGTGTTGCAAGCCATGCAACAACAGTTTGAGCGGTTAAACTTGGTGTTGGGTGAAGTGAGGGATAGGATGGATCATCAAGAAGCAGCGATTAGAAATCTACAAGGTAGGAGGGATAGGAGGCGATGTGAGCATAGAGTCGAAAATCAGTATGAGAATGAAGGAGATGGTGGGGAAGAGGAAGATTTAGCATCTGACGTTGGGTCGGGTAGAAATAGAGGAGTTAGGCATGAAAGAGGACTTGAGGGGAATCTAAGGGGTCGGGATGGTGTAGATAGAGACCTTGGTAGCATCAAAATGAAAATACCATCTTTCCAAGGTAGAACTGACCCTGAGGTTTATCTAGAGTGGGAGAAAAAAATAGAGTTGGTGTTTGATTGTCATAATTACTCTGAGGAGAAGAAAGTGAAGTTGGCGGTAATTGAGTTCACTGATTATGCTATTATTTGGTGGGATCAATTAGTGACCAATAGGAGAAGGAATTATGAGAGGCCTATAGAGACATGGGGAGAGTTGAAAGCTCTCATGAGGCGGAGATTTGTTCCTAGCCATTACTATAGAGACCTTTTTCAGAAATTACAAAATCTTACACAGGGGTCTAGGAGTGTGGAGGATTACCATAAGGAGATGGAGGTGGCGATGATTCGGGCTAATGTAGAGGAGGACCGAGAGGCCACCATGGCTAGATTTTTGAGTGGGTTGAATAGGGACATAGCCAATGTAATTGAATTGCAGCATTATGTGGAGATAGAGGACATGGTGCACATGGCTATGAAGGTGGAGAGGCAATTAAAGAGAAAAGGGACAGCAAGGTACACTACGGTTTCTAGCACTACTTGGAAATCAAAATGGGATAGGAATGATCCAGCTGAAGCAAAGAGAAAGACCGAACCACCTAAGGGAAAAGATGAGGGAACTAGCAACAAACCCAAGGTAGAATCCCAACCTTCACGGAATAGAGATATCAAATGTTTTAAGTGTTTGGGTTCAGGGCACATTGCTTCTCAATGTCCAAATAGGAGGGTGATGATTATGCGTGACAATGGGGAGGTGATGACTGAGAGTGAAGATGATAGTGATGAGGTGCCCGAGTTGGATGATGCTAGTGATGATGATGGAGTGGTATACCCTGTGACAGGTGAGTCTCTTGTTGCCAGGCGTGCTCTTAATGCACACATTAAGGTGGATGATGCAGAGCAACAGAGAGAGAACATTTTCCATACTAGATGCCATGTCAACAATAAGGTATGTAGTATGATCATTGATGGAGGGAGTTGTACTAATGTGGCTAGCACTACTTTGGTTGAGAAATTGAATTTACCAACCTTAAAACACTCTAGACCATACAAATTGCAGTGGTTGAATGATTGTGGAGAGGTTAGGGTGGATAAACAAGTGTTAGTTACTTTTTCTATTGGGAAGTATCAAGATGAGGTGCTTTGTGATGTTGTGCCTATGCATGCGGGCCATATTTTGTTGGGGAGGCCGTGGCAGTATGATAGGAGAGTGACACATGATGGGTTCAAGAACATGTACAGCTTTGAAAAGGAGGGCAAAACAATTAAACTTGCTCCTTTAACTCCAAGCCAGGTCTATGAGGACCAATTGAAATTGAAAAGTGAGGTTGCTCAAAAAAGAAAGAGTGAAAATGAGAGTGATCAGAAGAGAAAGAGTGAAAATGAGAGTGATCAAAAAAGGAAGAGTGAAAAAGAGATTGAGCAAAAAAGAAAGAGTGAGAGTGAATATGAGCATAAAAGAAAGAGTGAGAAAGAAAGTAGAGAGGTGGCTGAGAGTAAAGAAAAAATAGTGGAGCCACGAGAGAAAAAAGAAAGAGAGTCTTCTGAGAGAAAAGGAAAGGCAAAAGTGAGTTTCTATGCAAGAGAGAGTGAGGTTAAGAGGGCTTTCTTCGCAGATCGCCCTATGATTTTTCTTGTCTATAAAGAGTCTTATCTTACTCTTGATGAAACTAACCAGTCTCTTCCTAGTTTGGCTGTTTCTTTGTTGCAGGAGTTTGAGGATGTATTCCCGGAGGAGATGCCGAATGAGTTGCCACCCATTAGAGGCATTGAGCACCAGATTGATTTTGTGCCCGGGGCTGCTATTCCAAACCGACCAGCCTATAGGAGTAATCCAGAGGAGACAAAGGAGCTTCAGAGGCAAGTTGAGGATTTGATGAGCAAGGGGTACGTGAGGGAGAGCATGAGCCCTTGTGCAGTACCAGTGCTACTAGTGCCAAAGAAGGATGGGACGTGGAGGATGTGCATTGATTGCAGGGCGGTCAACAATATCACGGTAAAGTATCGCCATCCCATTCCTAGATTGGATGATATGCTTGATGAATTGCATGGTTCATGTATTTTCAGTAAAATTGATCTTAAAAGTGGGTACCATCAAATTAGAATGAAAGAGGGTGATGAATGGAAAACTGCTTTTAAGACTAAGTATGGGCTTTATGAATGGTTGGTTATGCCATTTGGACTTACAAATGCGCCCAGTACTTTCATGAGATTAATGAACCATGTCCTACGTGCATTCATAGGCAAGTTTGTGGTTGTGTACTTTGATGATATCTTAGTGTACAGCAAGAACTTAAATGAACATATTGAGCATTTGAGATATGTGTTTGATGTGTTGAGATGTGAAAAGTTGTATGCTAATTTCAAGAAATGTGCCTTTTGCATGGAAAAAGTTGTTTTTCTTGGTTACGTTGTTAGTACAAAGGGTATTGAGGTGGATGAAGAGAAAGTCAAGGCCATCAAGGAGTGGCCAACGCCAAAAAGCATCACTGAGGTAAGAAGCTTTCATGGGCTAGCTAGCTTTTATCGGCGTTTTGTTAAAGACTTCAGCACCATTGCTGCACCACTCACTGAGGTAATTAAAAAGAATGTTGGGTTTCATTGGGGGGCTAATCAAGAGAATGCTTTTGCCACTATTAAAGAAAGGTTGTGCTCTGCACCTGTGTTAGCATTACCTGATTTTAACAAAGCTTTTGAGATTGAATGTGATGCCTCAGGAATAGGGATTGGAGCCGTTTTGATGCAGGATAGGCGGCCCATAGCCTTCTTCAGTGAAAAGTTAAGTGGGGCATCCCTGAAGTACCCTACTTATGACAAAGAGCTTTATGCTCTTGTTCGTGCATTAGAGACTTGGCAGCACTACCTATGGCCAAGGGAATTTGTGATCCACACCGATCATGAATCATTGAAGCATCTCAAGGGTCAAGGTAAGTTGAATAAAAGGCATGCTAGATGGATGGAATACATTGAGACCTTTCCCTATGTCATCCGTTACAAGCAAGGTAAGGAGAACATTGTTGCTGATGCTCTATCCCGGAGGTATGTACTTCTTACTTCTATGAGTGCCAAAATGCTTGGGTTTGAATACGTGAAAGACATGTATGCCGATGATGCTGATTTTTCAAATGTGTATGTGGCATGTGATAAGGCGGCATTTGGTAAGTTTTACAAGCATGATGGTTATTTGTTTAAAGAAAGCAAACTTTGTCTGCCAAATTGTTCTATGCGTGAGTTATTGGTGCGTGAGGCACATGGTGGGGGGTTAATGGGACACTTTGGTGTCAAGAAAACTTTAGACATTTTGCATGAACATTTCTTTTGGCCTAAGATGAAGAGAGATGTTAACCGTATTTGTGGAAGATGCATTACATGTAGAAAGGCCAAATCTAAGGTTTTGCCACATGGGTTGTATACACCCTTACCCGTTCCTAGTGAGCCATGGGTCGACATATCTATGGACTTTGTTTTGGGGCTGCCTAGGACCAAAAGGGGTAGAGATTCTATTTTTGTTGTTGTTGATAGATTCAGTAAGATGGCACATTTCATTCCATGCCATAAAACAGATGATGCAACAAATATAGCTGACTTGTTTTTCAGGGAGATAGTGCGACTCCATGGTGTACCTAGGAGTATTGTTTCTGATAGGGATGTTAAATTCCTTAGCTACTTTTGGAAGGTGTTGTGGGGGAAATTGGGTACTAAGCTCTTATTTTCCACTACTTGTCATCCACAGACTGATGGTCAGACTGAAGTAGTTAATAGGACTTTAACTCAGCTTTTACGCACTGTTGTTCATAAGAATTTAAAAACTTGGGAGGATTGTTTGCCATTTATAGAGTTTGCATATAATAGGACGATGCATACTACTACTTCATACTCTCCTTTTGAAATTGTTTATGGATTTAATCCACTTACTCCTTTGGATTTGATGCCTTTACCTGTTGATGACAGGAGTAGTTTGGATGGACAAAAGAAGGCGGAGTTGGTGAAATCACTTCATGAGAGGGTACGGCTTCAAATTGCCCAAAAGAATGAAAGGGTTGCTTCCCAAGCCAATAAAGGACGAAGGCGTGTCATCTTTGAACCAGGAGATTGGGTTTGGGTTCACATGCGCAAAGAAAGATTCCCAGCCCATAGAAGGACTAAGTTGCATCCTCGAGGAGATGGACCTTTCCAAATTCTTGAGAAAATTAATGACAATGCATATAAAGTCGATCTTCCAGGTGAGTATAAAGTTTCTGCAACTTTCAATGTTTCTGATCTTTCTCCTTTTGATGTAGGTGAAGATTCGAGGTCGAATCCTTTTGAGGAGAGGGGGAATGATAGGAACCAAGGTGGGCCTACTCTTAAAGATCCTTTGCAAGTTCCAGATGGGCCAATTACAAGATCAAGGGCCAAGAAGATCAAGGAAGCAATGCAAGGATTGGTGCAATCCACCTGGGATGAAGCCAGCAAGAGCCCAACACTGAAGATGGGTCTGAAAGAAGAAGAACCAGTTTTGATCCACTTTATTCAAGCTGTGGAAGACATGACTTAAGATACGGCCTATTGTTATTGGAGGCTTCCAATTTGGTTAAATGATTTATTTTATTAGTTTAGAATAAGTGGGCTTGAAGATGCTTGGCTCACATGTCTTATTTCTTTTGAACTATGTTTTTGGGAAGGCCTTGTATTTTGGCCAAGGGCTTATTTGGAAAATTACATTTTAGGAACTAGGGTTTCATCAATTTACTGTTGGGGTTACTGTAGCCGCGCGTACTGTAGCCGGTACTGTTCATCAAGGGTAATTTTGGGTAAAAGGGGCATTATTTTGGCTAGGGTTTTGATTAGGTTTGGCTTTAAAAACTCTTTGTAGCCTCATTTGAGAGTTAGACAATATTGAATTTTATTTGTGAGTTGAGTTTTCTCCTCTTGTTCTTGATTGAACTCTTGAACTTATCAAAGGTAAATCACAACCTTTGTGGCGTTCCTCCTTTGTAATCTGGGTTCTTGAGACGGGTTCTTCAACGGGTCTAGATTTTAATATAATCTAGGTTCTTGAAACGAGTTCTCATCGGGTCTAGATTCTCCATCCTTGACTTGATTTTGGCTTTCTTGGGGAGTTTTCAAATTGATTGTGGGTTCAAGGGAATTCATTCCCACGGGTTCATATCACTGAGTTTGCCCTAAGGCCTCTTCCATGCCTAACTCTTCTATGTCTACCCAATCCAACTTCAGATGTTAGCACTTCCTCATCCTCACCATACTCTCCATTCTCATACCCATTCTTAATATTAGGCTCGTGTCGCCTCCTATCTTTCTCTGCTTGCAGATTTCTAACCATTGCTTCTTGATTATCCATGCTATTCCTCACTTCACCTAACACCAAGTTCAACCGCTCAAACTCATGTTGCATGGCATGCAACACAAAGGATGAGTTATCTACTCGCCCCCTTGGTGATGAGCTACTCCGATGAGACATTAGAAGGTGCTGCACAGAAGAATGTTAGTGGTAAAAAAGAAAACCTCACACACTCCCTTACGTGTTTCAACTCGAATAATGACACTCTACTCGTGTTTCACTCTTAATGGCTTTTTCCGATAATAGTCTCACACTCTCTTGCCTTTTACCTCAATAGTTTTTCCACTCAAGTTCTTTCAGAACTAAATGAACTCAATCAAGACAAGGCAACCTTGTTTTATCCCAACTAGTAATTAGATTCAGGAAACAAGAACAAGAGAAACATGAAGGAATAAAAATGACACGAGAATCAATGAAGTTATACGAATGAAAGTAAGACAAGATACCAACTTGAGTGATGTATGCAGCAGCCCCTTTGATGATAAGGTTCAATCAACAAATTTCTTTCTTTCTCATTTTTGTAACTATGTAGCAACCTCTGAATATGCTATATTTTTTTTTCTTCTTCCTCTTCTCTCTTTTTTTTTCTTTTTTCAAATTTCTTTTTTCTTTTTTTTTTTTTTTTCTTTTCTTTAATTCATCCACAAATAGCAATATTCAATTGTGAAAACCAACCAATTGAATTCAAACACACAAGCATCGACAATGAAGTAGAAGAGAATCAATGGAACGACACTCCAAGCAATTGACAAACTTAGAGATGCAGGAAAACCCTAGAATTTTGAAACCCTAGGTGATGCAAATTTCAGAGAAACCCAAAACCCTAAGAATTTCGGCAGCCTACTTTTTGTTTCTATTTTTATTTTTTTGGCAACTCTAGAACAATGAAGCCCTAGAATTAAATTTAAGGATGCTAAAATTAAAAGATAGAATCAGACCTGATTGGAAACCTTGCTCTGAATACCAAATGATATGAACCAGCGGGAAATGAATCCCTTGAACCCACAGTCAATTTGAAAATACCCCAAGAAAGCCAAAATCAAGTCAATGGATGGAGAACCTAGACCCGATGAGAACTCGTTTCAAGAACCTAGATTATATTAAAATCTAGACCCGTTGAAGAACCCGTCTCAAGAACCCAGATTACAAAGGAGGAACGCCACAAAGGTTGTGATTTACCTTTGA
The DNA here is from genome assembly GCF_001411555.2 of Juglans regia. Taxonomy (NCBI): domain Eukaryota; kingdom Viridiplantae; phylum Streptophyta; class Magnoliopsida; order Fagales; family Juglandaceae; genus Juglans; species Juglans regia. The sequence goes on from NC_049908.1 coordinate 16,766,937, forward strand.
TAAGTTCAAAAGTTCAATTAAGAACAAGAGGAGTAAAACTCAACTCACAATGAATAAATTCATCAAATTTCATAAACTTCATAATCTGATTAGAATGAGGCTACATAGAGTATTTAAAGCAAAACCTAATGAAACCCTAGCCAAAATAAACCCCCATCTTCCAAAAGTGCCCCTGGATGAACAGTGCCGCGGCTACAGTGCCGTGCTACAGTACTCGGCTACAGTAACCCTAACCCTAGTTCAATAAAATAATAACTTTCCCAACATGTCCTTGCATAGGCTCCCTTAAGTCCTTCTCATAATAAACTCAATTATTCTAAACTAATAAAATAAGTTATTTAAATGAATTAAATAAGTTGAAACCCTTCAAGAGTCCAAAGCCTTTAAGTCTTGTCGTTGCCCTCTTCCGTAGCTGATCAAATGAATTAAAATTGGATCTTCATCCTTCAAGCCCCATCTTGAATGTTGGGCTCTTGCTAAATTTGTCCCAAATGGATTACATCAATCCTTACATTTTCTCATTGATCTTCTTGGCCCATCTGGAAGTTGCAAATGATCTTTAAGACTAGACCCATCTTGGTTCCCATCACCCAGGGCGTGGTCTTGCATGCTAGCCACATGGCATCCCTTGTGCTAACCAAAACGCTCCTTTCCTAGGTTCCAATGATGGAAATCTCTAGGGAAGACCAAAAACGCCTTCCCTTCTTCCATGTGGATGCCTCCTATGCTAAACCCTAATTAGGGTTTTTCCTAAACCCTTGGCCCTTAGTGGCCGATACACACTAGCCCGTGGTGGCTTTTTATTGGGCTTGGGCACCCCTTTCATGAGACAACAAGGCCCATGATACTTCCCATATACTTTGCATGCCAAAATTTGGACATATAACTAAATGGGTAAAACTAACCATGAAAATAATGGACATGGACTTGGCTAAGTCTGGGTTATCACAGTTGTGCTTTGTACTAAAGGTATCGGGTTAAGGATTCACCGTACCATTTCTGGGTGGTATGTTACCACAAATTTTATACAAGTAGTGGGATTCCTCGTGATGATAGGGGTGAGGCATTTTCATATGGCTTCACATGTTGGCCAGGTGGAGCATTCCTTGTGATGTTTTTGGTGAATGTGTTCCACGTGTTGGCCGGGTAGAAATTCCCCGTGCCAAGCAGGTGGAGTGATTCCCCATGTTGTTTTGGTGGAGGTGTTCCTTTGTTGACCAAGTAGAGAGACTCCCCGTGCCAAATGAATGCAATGT